>NW_027670332.1:22500-25000 GCF_964188305.1 Podarcis bocagei
GGGTTAGGGTTAGGAGTAGTTTTAGCATTTCATTTAGGGTTACGGTTAGGGTTAGGGTGAGGGTTAGGGTTAGGGTTGGGGTTAGGGTTAGGGTTAGGGTTAGGGTTAGGGTTAGCGTTTCGGTTAGGGTTAGGGTTAGGGTTGGTGTTGGTGTTAGGGTTAGGGTTAGGGTTAGGGTTAGGGTTAGGGTTAGGGTTAGGGTGAGGGTGCGGGTGAGGGTGAGGGTGAGGGTGAGGGTTAGAGTTAGGGTTAGGGTTAGGGTTAGGGTTAGGGTTACGGTTGGCGTTAGGGTTAGCATTTCGGTAAGGGTTAGGGTTAGGGTTAGGGTTACGGTTAGAGTTAGGGTTACGGTTAGGGTTAGGGTTAGCGTTAGGTTTAGGGTTAGGGTTAGGGTTAGGGTTAGGGTTACGGTTAAGGTTACTGTTACGGTTACGGTTAGGGATAGGGTTAGGGTTAGGGTTAGGGTAAAGGTTAGGGTTAAGGTTAGGGTTAGGGTTAGGGTTACGGTTAGGGTAAGGGTTAGGGTTAGGGTTAGGGTTAGGGTTAGGGTTAGGGTTAGGGATAGGGTTAGGGTTAGGGTTAGGGTTAGGGTTAGGGTTAGGGTTAGGGTTAGGGTTAGGGTTAGGGTTAGGGTTAGGGTTAGGGTTAAGGTTAGGTTTAGCGTTTCGGTTAGGGTTAGGGTTAGGGTTAGGGTTGGGGTTAGGGTTAGGGTTAGGGTTAGGGTTAGGGTTAGGGTTAGGGTTAGGGTTAGGGTTAGCGTTTCGGTTAGGGTTAGGGTTAGGGTTGGTGTTGGTGTTGGTGTTAGGGTTAGGGTTAGGGTTAGGGTTAGGGTTAGGGTTAGGGTTAGGGTTACGGTTAAGGTTACTGTTACGGTTACGGTTAGGGATAGGGTTAGGGTTAGGGTTAGGGTAAAGGTTAGGGTTAGGGTTAGGGTTAGGGTTAGGGTTACGGTTAGTGTAAGGGTTAGGGTTAGGGTTAGGGTTAGGGTTAGGGTTAGGGTTAGGGTTAGGGATAGGGATAGGGATAGGGATAGGGATAGGGATAGGGATAGGGATAGGGATAGGGTTAGGGTTAGGTTTAGCATTTCGGTTAGGGTTAGGGTTAGGGTTGGGGTTAGGGTTAGGGTTAGGGTTAGGGTTAGGGTTAGGGTTAGGGTTAGGGTTAGGGTTAGGGTTAGGGTTAGGGTTAGGGTTAAGGTTAGGTTTAGCGTTTCGGTTAGGGTTAGGGTTAGGGTTAGGGTTGGGGTTAGGGTTAGGGTTAGGGTTAGGGTTAGGGTTAGGGTTAGGGTTAGGGATAGGGATAGGGATAGGGATAGGGATAGGGATAGGGATAGGGATAGGGATAGGGATAGGGATAGGGATAGGGTTAGGGTTAGGTTTAGCATTTCGGTTAGGGTTAGGGTTAGGGTTGGGGTTAGGGTTAGGGTTAGGGTTAGGGTTAGGGTTAGGGTTAGGGTTAAGGTTAGGTTTAGCGTTTCGGTTAGGGTTAGGGTTAGGGTTAGGGTTGGGGTTAGGTTTAGGGTTAGGGTTAGGGTTAGGGTTAGGGTTAGGGTTAGGGTTAGGGTTAGGGTTAGGGTTAGCGTTTCGGTTAGGGTTAGGGTTGGGGTTGGGGTTAGGGTTACGGTTAGGGTTAGGGTTAGGGTTAGGGTAGGGTTGGCGTTAGGGTTAGCATTTCGGTAAGGGTTAGGGTTAGGGTTAGGGTTAGGGTTAGGGTTACGGTTAGAGTTAGGGTTAGGGTTAGGGTTAGGGTTAGGGTTAGGGTTAGGGTTAGGGTTGGGGTTAGGGTTAGGGTTAGTGTTAGGGTTAGAGTAGGGTTAGGGTTAGGGTTAGGGTTAGGGTTAGGGTTAGGGTTGGGGTTAGGGTTAGGGTTAGGGTTAGGGTTAGGGTTAGGGTTAGGGTTAGGGTTAGGGTTAGGGTTAGGGTTAGGGTTAGGGTTAGGGTTAGGGTTAGGGTTTGGGATAGGGTTAGGGTTAGGGTTAGGGTTAGGGTTAGCGTTTCGGTTAGGGTTAGGGTTAGGAGTAGGGTTAGGGTTAGGATTGGGGTTAGGGTTAGGGTTAGGGTTGGCGTTAGGGTTAGCATTTCGGTAAGGGTTAGGGTTAGGGTTAGGGTAAAGGTTAGGGTTAAGGTTAGGGTTAGGGTTAGGGTTACGGTTAGGGTAAGGGTTAGGGTTAGGGTTAGGGTTAGGGTTAGGGTTAGGGTTAGGGATAGGGATAGGGATAGGGATAGGGATAGGGATAGGGATAGGGATAGGGATAGGGATAGGGATAGGGTTAGGTTTAGCATTTCGGTTAGGGTTAGGGTTAGGGTTAGGGTTAGGGTTAGGGTTAGGGTTAGGGTTACGGTTAGGGTTAAGGTTAGGTTTAGCGTTTCGGTTAGGGTTAGGGTTAGGGTTAGGGTTGGGGTTAGGGTTAGGGTTAGGGTTAGCGTTTCGGTTAGGGTTAGGGTTAGGGTTGGTGTTAGGGTTAGGGTTAGGGTTAGGGTTAGGGTTAGGGTTAGGGTTA
>NW_027670332.1:30000-40000 GCF_964188305.1 Podarcis bocagei
GGGCCCAGCCAGACGTCTCAGTGAAGCAGTCCCCAGAGATTTTACAGCCCATGGACCCCCTCCCGCCCAAACCAGTAGTAAGACTCACCGCATCTCTCCAGCTGCCCAATGGGATCACCCTAGACGTGCCAATCACCATCGACTCGGGAAGCAATGCGGACTTTATAGGGCAGGACTTTGTAGACCGGCACGCTATACAGTTGCTGCCGGCCACGCTGCCCCTGCAGGTGGTCACGGTGGATGGCAGGGAGCTGCTGGGGGGGCAAGTGGTGAAGCAAACGCCACCAATGGTGATGCGACTTGGGAATCACAGGGAAGTCATCAGCTTCAACGTCACTCAACTGTCGGACACGCCCATTGTATTGGGCATGAGTTGGCTGGACAAGCACAGCCCGACGCTGGCTTGGTACCAGAGGCAGCTGACCTTCGGCTCTTCCTTTTGCGCTGAACACTGCATCGTGCCCCGGCAGGACGGGGAGGAGGAGGAGTCACAGCTGCAGCTCGGCACGCTGCAAGCGGTTCCCCACAAGTACGCAGAATTTTTGGAGGTGTTCTGCGAGAAGGAGGCAGACAGGCTACCCCCCCACAGACCATATGACTGCAAATTGACCTGCTGCCGGGGGCGGCGCTGCCCAAAGGGAAGCTGTATTCCATGTCTGAGGACGAACTGCAGGACCTCAAAGAGTTCATAGATCATAATTTGGAGCGCGGTTTCATCCGAGAGTCCAAGGCAGCGGGGGGCAGTCCGGTATTCTTTGTTAAGAAGCGAGACACGCCCCAAAAAAGACTCGTAGTGGACTACCGCATTTTGAACAGTGTGACCAAGCCATCGGACTTCCCCATGCCCCGAATCGACGACCTCCTCGCAAAGGTACGCAAGGGCAGCGTGTTCACCAAGTTGGACCTGCGAGGGGCGTACAACCTCATTCGCATGCGGGAAGGAGATGAGTGGAAGACAGCCATGTTCACGCCCCTGGGCACCTACGAATATAGAGTTATGCCTTTTGGATTGCAAAATGGCTCCCACGTTTTTCAAGCTTTCATGCATCACGTGTTGGCGGGGCTCCTCTACAAGACGTGCGTCTGTTTCTTGGATGATATCCTGATTGTCAGGGGTTCAGGAGCAGAGACGCAGAGAAGGGAGGAGACAGAGAGCGAGGGGGAGGAATACGAAGGAAAGATGAGTGGGGATGACGACCCGAGATCACCGAGCCTTTCCAGTGAGTCCGAGGATTCCCAGAAGGGAGCGCCAGCGGTCAGAGCAAGGGGGGAAAGCAGGGGGACACCCCAGGAAGAAGGGTCCAGAGAGGGATCAGAGAGCAGCAGTTGGAGATCGGGACCCACGTGCCCAGCCGGGAGCAGCGGGGAGAAAGGGGACCAGATATCGGGTTCCGGAGGCTTTCAGAAAGAGGGAGGGCATGAGTCAGGAGTAGTCACGCCCACCTCGGGGAGCGACGAAATGATCAAGAGGAAGGTAGGGAGTTGGGCGCGCGCGCCAAGTTCAAATGTAGCGGAAGCTGGCGCAGTAAGCAGCCCAGAGAGTGAGCCAGGTCCCAAAGCCCGCCGCAAGGAGGCGGAAGGGTCAGGGGGGTCCGCGTCAGAAGAGAGTAGGAAAGAAGAGACCCCGGGGGGCAGAAGGACCCAGAGACGGAAGGAAAGGCGCAGGAGGTGGAGCAAGGCTAGGGTATTAAACTGGTGTGCTAGAGGCGGAGACTCAGACGGGTCTTCGCCGGTCTGACCTAGAAGAAGTAGGGCTGCACGTTGCAGTTTGGAAATGGAACCTGTAATCTAATAAAGACTCTTTTAACGTGAACGCTGGCTAACGTGGTCCTATGTGAGCTGGGACTGGGTGGCAGCCCTGACAGTAAGACCCGTCTCGTAATAGCTTCGGACACCTGATACCTCGCAGCGGAGGCAGAAGCAGCGAGAGGAGGAAATTGGTGTTTGGGAGCAAGCTCACAACGGTTGGCAGAGATGACGGAAGCAGAGAAAATTTCAGCGCTGCAACAGGCAGTGACACAATTGAACGCAGAGGTACAGGCATCCAAGAAAAGGGAGGAGGATGCGGCGGCCGCCTACAGAGATCTCCACGCCAGGTTTGAAGCATTGGTTAAGCAAGGGCAACCAGGACCCAGACCGGAGGGGGTTGGGTTGGCACGGAGAGCAGGGGGGCTTGTGGCTCACTTCGATGGGAATTTACAACAGTACCCCAATTTTCGAGCAGACGTAATGTGCGCACTGCAACTGCTGGCAAAAGACTTTAGAGATGAGGAAGAGAAAGTGGGGTTTATACTATCCCATTTGCATGGGGATGCTAAAGCGTGGCTACGCAATTTGTGGAGGGATAAAGATCCGGCGCTTCAGAGTGCAGATGCCTTTATCAAAGCGATGGATGCGTGCTTTTTATCTACCATTGACGTGGATCTCGCCCGACGGGAGATTCATGGACTGAGACAAGGGAAGGCGAGCGTAAGGCAGTATCACGCCCGCTTTTTTGCGCTGGTCAGTGCCTTGGAATGGGACCGGGATTCGCCCCCAGTCAGAGACCTGTTCTGGGAGGGTCTGAGCAGTGCTGTTAAAGACGAAATTGCGAGGGGGGAGAGGCCCCGGAGCACGCAGGAGGTGGTCCAAAGGGCGCTGACTGTGGGGGTGAGGCTGGAAGAACGTCCATGGTGCAGAGACGAAGGACGTGGAGGGCGCGAAGCAGCGAGAAGTTTCTCTTTCGTTCCCAGAGAAGCTGCGCGTGCGCAATCCACACCTCCGCCAGGAGGGGGAGTGGAACCTATGGAGGTGGGAGGCGCCAGGGCTCAGTCAGCTACCAGAGCCCCTGCACCGGCAGCAGTCAAGACTAAACCTCCTAGAGGGACCCGGAAGTGTTATATATGCGACAGCTCTCAACACTTGGCGAAAGAGTGTCCCCAGAGGAGCTCCAGGCACACTGCAGGCTCCGCAACGGTGAAAGCGGCCACGCAGCACAGCGAACCCCAGCAGGGAAACGACGATGTCTGGCTGGAGACAGAGGTACTGGGGCCCAGCCAGACGCATCAGTGAAGCAGTCCCCAGCGATCTTGCAACCCACGGACCCCCTCCCACCCAAACCAGTAGTGCAGCTCACCGCATCTCTCCAGCTACCCGATGGCGTCACTATCGAAGTGCCGCTTTCTGTGGATTCGGGAAGCAACGCAGACTTTATAGCGCAGGATTTTGTGGAGCAGCACGCTATACAGCTACTGCCTGCCACTCTGCCCCTGCAAGTCGTCACAGTGGATGGCAGAGAGTTGCTGGGGGGGCAGGTGGTGAAGCAGACGCCGCCAATGGTGATGCGACTTGGTAACCACAGGGAAGTCATCAGTTTTAATGTCACCCGACTGTCGGACACACCCATTGTGTTGGGCATGAGTTGGCTGGACAGGCACAGTCCGACACTGGCTTGGTACCAGCGACAGCTGATCTTCGGCTCCTCTTACTGCGCAGAACACTGCATCCTGCCCAGACAGGAGGGAGAGGAGGAGGAATCACAGCTGCAGTTGGGAACGTTGCAAGCATTCCCCCACAAATACGCAGACTTTCTGGAGGTCTTCTGCGAGAAGGAGGCAGACAAGCTACCACCGCACAGGCAATATGACTGCAAGATTGACCTCCTACCAGGGGCGACGCTACCGAAGGGGAAGCTGTATTCCATGTCTGAGGACGAACTGCAGGAACTCAAACAGTTCATAGATCACAATTTGGAGCGCGGTTTCATCCGGGAGTCCAAGGCAGGAGGGGGCAGTCCTGTTTTCTTCGTGAAGAAGAAGGACACGCCCCAAAAAAGACTTGTGGTGGATTTTCGCCTCTTGAACAAGATGACCAAGCCCTCTGATTTCCCCATGCCCAGGATTGACGACCTACTGGCGACGGTGCGCAAGGGACGCGTGTTCACCAAGTTGGACCTGCGAGGGGCGTACAATCTCATCCGCATGAGGGAGGGCGATGAGTGGAAGACAGCCATGTTCACGCCTCTGGGCACCTACGAATACAGAGTGATGCCGTTTGGATTGCAAAACGGTTCTCACTGTTTTCAAGCTTTCATGCATCATGTGTTGGCGGGACTCCTCTACAAGAAGTGCGTCTGCTTTCTGGATGACATCCTGATATTCTCCGAATCGCAGCAAGCACATGACCAAGACGTTCGGGAGGTGCTGCAGAGGCTGCAGCAGCATAGACTGTACGCCAAACTGGAGAAGTGCCAGTTCGACACGAATGAGGTGGATTTCTTGGGCTACAAGTTGTCGGACAAGGGGCTAGCCATGGACAGCGCCAAGGTTCGCGCGGTGTTGGATTGGAAGAGCCCGCGCAACTGGAAGGAGGTCCAGCGGTTTGTGGGCTTCGCCAACTTCTATCGCAAGTTTATCAAGGGGTTCGCGATGCAGACGGCGGCTATTACGGACACGCTGAGCTCCAAGAAAAAGAAATTCATCTGGACGGAGCAGGTGGAGCAGTCCTTTCAGGCACTCAAGCGTCTCTTCGCGTCGGAGGAGCAACTGCTACATATCGACCCCAGCAGACCGATGCGGGTAGAGACAGACGCGTCCGATAGAGCAGTGGGAGCGGTCCTGCTGCAGAGGGACCCACAGGGGGTCTGGAGGCCGGGAGCGTTCTACTCCAGGAAGCTCAGCAAGTCGGAGCAGAACTACACCATCTGGGACAGGGAGTTGCTTGCCATTCATGCAGCTTTCAAGGCGTGGAGGCACTTCCTGATCGGCGCCAAGCACACGGTGCAGGTCTGCACGGACCACAAGAATCTGGAGCACTGGCGCACGGCGAAGTTCCTGAACCAGAGGCAGATACGTTGGGCGGAGTTCTTTGCTGACTTCGATTTCCGAATAGAGTACGTCCCAGGCGACACCAACATCATGGCGGATGCACTGTCCCGAAAACCGCAATACCTCGAAGAGGCTACGCCAGCGGCAGCCATGCACATCTTCGCGCCAACAGCGTGGGCGTGCGCTTCAGCCACAGTAGACCTGGATGCGGTGCGGCGGGCGTTGCAGGACGACTCATTCGCGCAGGCGAAGATGGCCGAGGTGCACAAGGGCACGGCGAAGAGCGACGAGTTCCAGATACGAGACGGCTTGCTCTTACGTAAAGGGGCCATCTACGTGCCGGGAGACGAACTTCGCGCCAAGGTACTGCAGCAGTTGCACGACGCACCCACGGCCGGGCACTTTGGCACAGAAAAAACGGTGGAATTAGTCGCAAGGGACTTTTGGTGGCCCAGACTGAGAGGGGAAGTCGCGGACTACGTCGCGAGGTGCGACACCTGCCAGAGGGCCAAACCAGTGCACAAACCACCGGCGGGACTGCTGGAACCGCTGCAAACGCCGTTTGAACCGTGGGAGAGGGTGGCCCTGGACTTTGTCACGGATCTACCCAGCTCGAGGGGCAAGACAGCTGTACTAGTGGTGGTGGACTTGTTCACCAAGATGGCACATTTCATACCGTGTGCGGAGGTGGCCACGGCAGAACAAACAGCCAAACTGTTCATAGATCACGTGTTCAAAGTGCACGGGCTGCCGCGGTCTATACTGTCCGACCGCGGCCGCCAGTTCATCTCGAATTTCTGGCAGAAGCTGATGGGCTTCCTGAACGTCAAGATCAACCTGACATCAGTGAGACACCCGCAGACCAACGGGCAAGCGGAGAGGGTCAATGCCATCATGCAGCAGTACCTGAGATGCTATGCCAATCAACAGCCTGCGACGTGGGTGGATTACCTGCCGCTCGCCGAGTTCGCCTACAACAACACGAAGCACGTGTCCACGGGGGTGACGCCGTTCTTCGCCAACAATGGGAGGAATCCCAGAACCTTCCCAGGACTGGACAGAGTGGGGGAAGGGGAACCCCAGACGGCGGACGCTTTCGCGTCTGAGTTGCAGGAGGTCCACGATCAACTTTGACGGCAGCTGGAGCTAGCGAAGCATGCATACAAGGTGCAAGCTGACAAGCACAGGCGGGTTGGCGAAGAGATCCGAGTGGGAGACTGGGTCTGGTTGGCAGCCCACGCAGTGCCGACCAGATCGTTAGCCAAGAGGAAGTTGGGGCACAAGCAACTCGGTCCATACCAAGTCGAAGCGCAGATCAACCCAGTAGCTTTCAGGCTGGTGCTACCGGAGGGTTCCAGGATGCATCCGGTGTTCCACAGGTCGGTGCTCACTCCCTACAGGGCACCTCACAGGTTCCAGGAACCAGGAACGGCACCGAGTCCGTCTCAGGAGCGGACGGAGGCGGGGAGATTGCCGCAGCAGGACCCCATCAACGAAGTCACGGAGATTTTGGACTCCAGATGGGGGGAAGACGGAGTAGAATACCTCCTAGCCAGAGAGGGCACCCGGGCCAGTGCTAATAGCTGGGTGCCAGACTACGCTTTGGAGGAACCCCTGCTCAAGGACGAGTTTCATGCCCTTTTCCCACACAGACCCATGCCAGCAGGCTTCTTCGACGACTGGTTGTTCACGCCCACACTTTCCTCCAGCACGTTCCATGGATTCGACTCGGACGGGGAGCCCGCACAGGGCACACGTTCCCCAGAGGGGTCACCGGAGGGTTCGGCGTCCGACACCTCGTATTGGTGGGACGATCGGCCAGAGGAGCAGTGGCGCCGGAGGTGGCTGGAGATGCCAGGTCAAGCGACCGACGCAGAGACTGACATGGACGTGTGCGGGGAGGATCTTGGTTTCGAGCACGGCGGCACTGAAATGGAGGCGGAGCAGCTCACCGTTGACGAACGCGAGGAGGAAGACTCGGAGGTCTTCAGTTGGCGGCCAGCGACGAGGAGCGAACTGTATCCGGCATTCACTCCCGTGATGATGGAGCACCCAGCAACCACCCTTGAAAGCGGGGAGGGGGGAAGGGGGGGCTTCGAGGGGGGGATGGATGTCAGGGGTTCAGGAGCAGAGACGCAGAGAAGGGAGGAGACAGAGAGCGAGGGGGAGGAATACGAAGGAAAGATGAGTGGGGATGACGACCCGAGATCACCGAGCCTGTCCAGTGAGTCCGAGGATTCCCAGAAGGGAGCGCCAGCGGTCAGAGCAAGGGGGGAAAGCAGGGGGACACCCCAGGAAGAAGGGTCCAGAGAGGGATCAGAGAGCAGCAGTTGGAGATCGGGACCCACGTGCCCAGCCGGGAGCAGCGGGGAGAAAGGGGACCAGATATCGGGTTCCGGAGGCTTTCAGAAAGAGGGAGGGCATGAGTCAGGAGTAGTCACGCCCACCTCGGGGAGCGACGAAATGATCAAGAGGAAGGTAGGGAGTTGGGCGCGCGCGCCAAGTTCAAATGTAGCGGAAGCTGGCGCAGTAAGCAGCCCAGAGAGTGAGCCAGGTCCCAAAGCCCGCCGCAAGGAGGCGGAAGGGTCAGGGGGGTCCGCGTCAGAAGAGAGTAGGAAAGAAGAGACCCCGGGGGGCAGAAGGACCCAGAGACGGAAGGAAAGGCGCAGGAGGTGGAGCAAGGCTAGGGTATTAAACTGGTGTGCTAGAGGCGGAGACTCAGACGGGTCTTCGCCGGTCTGACCTAGAAGAAGTAGGGCTGCACATTGCAGTTTGGAAATGGAACCTGTAATCTAATAAAGACTCTTTTAACGTGAACGCTGGCTAACGTGGTCCTATGTGAGCTGGGACTGGGTGGCAGCCCTGACACTGATCTTTTCGGAATCGCAGCAGGAGCATGACGGACACGTCAGGGAAGTGCTGAGCAGGCTACAGCAACATAGGCTTTATGCCAAGCTAGAGAAGTGCCAATTCGACGTAACGGAGGTGGATTTCCTGGGCTACAAGTTGTCTGACAAGGGACTCGCCATGGACAGCGCCAAGGTTCGAGCGGTGTTGGATTGGAAAAGCCCACGCAACCGGAAGGAGGTCCAACGGTTTGTCGGCTTCGCGAACTTCTATCGCAAGTTTATCAAAGGCTTTGCTATGCAGACAGCGGCCATCACGGACACGCTCAGCTCCAAGAAAAAGAAGTTCATCTGGACAGCGCAGGCAGAGCAGTCATTTCAGGCACTCAAGCGTCTCTTCGCGTCGGAAGAACAGCTGCTTCATGTCAACCCCAGCAGGCCAATGAGGGTTGAAACAGACGCCTCAGACAGAGCCGTCGGAGCAGTCCTGCTGCAGAAGGACCCGCAGGGGGTTTGGAGGCCGGGAGCGTTTTACTCCAGGAAGCTCAGCAAGTCCGAACAGAACTACACCATCTGGGACAGGGAGTTGCTGGCCATTCATGGAGCATTCAAAGCATGGAGGCACTTCCTGATCGGAGCCAAGCACACGGTGCAGGTCTGCACAGACCACAAGAATCTGGAGCACTGGCGCACGGCACAGTTCCTGAACCAGAGGCAAATACGTTGGGCTGAGTTCTTTGCGAACTTCGACTTCCGAATAGAGTATGTCCCGGGGGACACCAACATCATGGCGGATGCTCTCTCCCGTAAGCCACAGTATCTGGAGGAGGCAACGCCAGCGGCCGCCATGCACATCTTCGCACCGACAGTGTGGGCGTGCGCTGCGGCGACAGTTGACCTGGAGGCGGTGCGACGAGCGTTGCAGGATGACTCCTTCGCGCAAGCAAAAATGGCAGAGGTGCACAGGGGCACGGCGGCGACCGACGAGTTCCAACTGCGAGATGGATTGCTCCTCCATAAAGGGGCCATCTACGTGCCGGGAGACGAACTTCGCGCCAAGGTACTGCAGCAGCTGCACGACGCGCCCACGGCCGGGCACTTTGGCAAGGAGAAGACGGTGGAATTAGTCGCCAGAGACTTCTGGTGGCCCGGAATGAGAGGGGAAGTCGCGGACTACGTGGCGAGGTGTGACACCTGCCAGAGGGCCAAACCAGTACACAGACCGCCGGCCGGACTGCTGGAACCGCTGCAAACTCCGTGCGAACCATGGGAGAGAGTGGCCCTGGACTTTGTCACGGATCTGCCCAGCTCGAGGGGCAAGACGGCTGTGCTGGTGGTGGTCGACTTGTTCTCCAAGATGGCACATTTCATTCCGTGTGCGAAGGTGGCCACGGCGGAACAAACCGCCAAACTGTTCATAGACCACGTGTTCAAGGTTCACGGTCTGCCGCGGTCTATTCTGTCCGACCGAGGGCGACAGTTCATCTCGAACTTCTGGCAAAAGCTGATGGGCTTCCTGAACGTCAAGATCAACCTGGCGTCGGCGAGACACCCGCAGACCAACGGGCAAGCGGAGCGGGCGAATGCCGTCATGCAGCAGTACCTGAGATGTTATGCGAATCAACAGCCTGCGACATGGGTGGATTACCTGCCTCTCGCCGAGTTCGCCTACAACAACACGAAGCACGTGTCCACGGGGGTCACGCCGTTCTTCGCCAACAACGGGAGGCACCCCAGAACCTTCCCGGGACTAGAAAGAATGGTGGAGGGGGAGCCGCAGACAGCAGATGCGTTCGCGTCGGAGTTGCAGGAGGTCCACGATCAGCTGCGGCGGCACCTGGAGCTGGCCAAACACGCATACAAGGTGCAGGCGGACAAACACAGAAGGGTTGGCGAAGAGATCCATGTCGGGGACTGGGTCTGGTTAGCAGCCCACGCAGTGCCGACCAGGTCGTTGGCCAAGAAGAAACTAGGGCATAAGCAACTGGGGCCCTACCAAGTCGAAGTGCAGGTCAACCCGGTGGCTTTCAGGCTGGCGCTTCCGGAGGGTTCCAGAATGCATCCGGTGTTCCACAGATCGGTGCTCACTCCCTACAAGGCACCGCACAGGTTTCAGGAACCCGGAACGGCGCCGAGTCCGCTCAGAGAAAGAACCGGGCACGCGGGAGTGGCACAGGAGGAGCGCATCAACGAAGTCACGGAGATTTTGGACTCCAGGTGGGGGGAAGAGGGAGTAGAATACCTTCTCGCCAAGGAGGGCACCCCGGCCAGTGCGAACAGCTGGGTGCCGGGCTACGCCTTGGACGAACCTCTGCTCAAGGACGAGTTTCATGCCCTCTTCCCACATAG
>NW_027670332.1:47500-65000 GCF_964188305.1 Podarcis bocagei
GTTAGGGTTAGGGTTAGGGTTAGGGTTAGGGTTAGCGTTTCGGTTAGGGTTAGGGTTAGGGTTAGGAGTAGGGTTAGGGTTAGGATTGGGGTTAGGGTTAGGGTTAGGGTTAGGGTTGGCGTTAGGGTTAGCATTTCGGTAAGGGTTAGGGTTAGGGTGGGGGTTAGGGTTAGGGTCAGGGTTAGGGTTACGGTTAGGGTTAGGGTTAGGGTTAGGGTTAGGGTTAGGATTGGGGTTAGGGTTAGGGTTAGGTTTAGCCTTTCGGTTAGGGTTAGGGTTGGGGTTAGGGTTAGGGTTAGGGTTAGGGTTAGGTTTATGGTTAGGGTTAGGGTTAGGGTTAGGGTTAGGGTTAGGGTTAGGGTTAGGGTTAGGGTTAGGGTAAGGGTAGGGTTAGGGTTAGGGTTAGGGTTAGCGTTAGGATTGGTGTTAGGGTTAGGGTTAGGTTTAGGGTTAGGGTTAGGGTTAGGGTTAGGGTTAGGCTTAGGCTTAGGCTTAGGGTTAGGGTTAAGGTTAGGGTTAGGGTTAGGGTTAGGGTTAGGGTTAGGGTTAGGATTTGGGATAGGGTTAGGGTTAGGGTTAGGGTTAGCGTTTCGGTTAGGGTTAGGGTTAGGAGTAGGGTTAGGGTTAGGGTTAGGATTGGGGTTAGGGTTAGGGTTAGGGTTAGGGTTAGGGTTAGGGTTAGGGTTAGGGTTAGGAGTAGGGTTAGGGTTAGGGTTAGGGTTAGGGTTAGGATTGGGGTTAGGGTTAGGGTTAGGGTTAGGGTTAGGGTTAGTGTTATGGTTAGGGTTGGGGTTAGTGTTAGTGTTAGGGTTAGGGTTAGGGTTACGGTTATGGTTAGTGGTAGTGTTAGGGTTAGGGTTAGGGTTAGGGTTAGGGTTAGGGTTAGGGTAAGGGTAGGGTTAGGGTTAGGGTTAGGGTTAGCGTTAGGATTGGTGTTAGGGTTAGGGTTAGGTTTAGGTTTAGGGTTAGGGTTAGGGTTAGGGTTAGGCTTAGGCTTAGGGTTAGGGTTAAGGTTAGGGTTAGGGTTAGGGTTAGGGTTAGGGTTAGGATTTGGGATAGGGTTAGGGTTAGGGTTAGGGTTAGCGTTTCGGTTAGGGTTAGGGTTAGGGTTAGGAGTAGGGTTAGGGTTAGGGTTAGGATTGGGGTTAGGGTTAGGGTTAGGGTTAGGAGTAGGGTTAGGGTTAGGGTTAGGATTGGGGTTAGGGTTAGGGTTAGGGTTAGGGTTAGGGTTTGGGTTAGTGTTATGGTTAGGGTTGGGGTTAGTGTTAGTGTTAGGGTTAGGGTTAGGGTTAGGGTTACGGTTACGGTTAGTGGTAGTGTTAGGGTTAGGGTTTGAATTGGGGTTAGGGTTAGGGTTAGGGTTAGGATTGGTGTTAGGGTTAGGGTTAGGTTTAGGGTTACGGTTAGTCTTAGGGTTAGGTTTAGGGTTAGGGTTAGGGTTAGGGTTAGGGTTATGGTTTGTGTTACGGTTAGGGTTAGGGTTAGGATTGGGGTTAGGGTTAGGGTTAGGATTGGGGTTAGGGTTAGGGTTAGGGTTAGGATTGGGTTAGGGTTAGGGTTAAGGTTAGGGTTATGGTTAGGGTTAGGATTGTGGTTAGGGTTAGGGTTATGGTTAGGGTTAGGGTTAGGGTTAGCGTGAATGACCACCGAAAGAACAATCCAAGTTTATTCGTCCCCTTTCTATTGAGATCTAACCAAAACACCTATCCTTGATTTGGTCTGATAACAAACATGTCACTCTGCGATTTTTCAGTGAATGTGAATTCTAACCCCAAAAATACCAATTTGAAATAAACCCAATCATTTTCTTTTTATGTAGATGGAACCCAAAACACCTTTTTCCATTGGTCGGGGGTGATTCCCAAAAAACACCATGTGATAATAAGACCAATCAAAGCTTAATCATCTTCTTTCTACGCATATGGAAGCGAAAATACGGTGTTGCGTTATTTTGGTCTCATTACACTCACTGCGATTTCTGGGTCAATGTGCATTAACTCCAAAGAACACGACCAGAAATCAGTGAAGGCCAAATTCTTCTTTCTATGTAGCTGGCACACAAAACAACATGTTTGGCTTTGTTTAGTATTATTACTTCGCTTTGCTATTTGTGGGGGAATGAACACCGAAAGAGCAATCGAAGCTTATTCGTCCTTTTTTTTATTGAGATGCTACCATATTGTCAGGGGTTCAGGAGCAGAGGCAAGGGCAAGGGAGGAAACAGAGAGCGAAGGGGAGGAGGCAGAAGAAAAGATGAGTGATGACGACGACCCGAGATCTCCGAGCCTTTCCAGTGAATCAGAAGATTCACAGAAAGGAGCACCAGTGGTCAGGGCAAGGGGGGAGCCTAGGGGGACACCCCAGGGAGAAGGGTCCAGAGGGGGCTCAGAGGGGAGCAGTTGGAAATCGGGACCAGCGTCACCGCCAGAGAGCAGGGAAGAGGAAGAGCGCCAGAGATCAAGCGCTGGCAGCTCACAACAGGGGGGAGGGCACGAGTCAGGAGTGGCCACACCTCCATCGGGGAGCGAAGAAACGGTCAGACGGAAAGTGGAAGGTTGGGCGCGCGCGCCAAGTTCAAATGCACAGGAAAGTGACGCAGTAGGCAGCCAGGAGAGGGAGCCAGGTCCTAAAGCCCGGCGCAAGGAGACAGGGAGTTCCGGGGGGTCGGCGTCAGAGGAATCCCGGAGGGAGGAGACCCCGGGGGGCAGAGGGACCCAGAGGAGAGCAGTCAGGCGGAAAAGGTGGAGCAGGGCTAGGATATTAAGTTGGTGCACAAGGGGCGGAGACTCAGACGGAGCTTCGCCGATCTAGCCATTAGACGTAGAGTTGCACGTAGCAGCTTGAGAATGGAAACTGTAACTCAATAAAGACTTTTACTTAATGACCGCTGGCTAGCGTGATCCTCTGTGAGCTAGGATCTTGAAGCAGCTCTGACAGTAAGCTCCGTCTGACAAAAAATTGTGGGCATCTACAGCCTCGAGGAGAGGAGAGAAGCAGGTGCCTACTAGCTAGCTCACAAACGGCAGACAACATGACGGCTGAGCAGCAGATAGAGGAACTCAGAAAAGCAGTGTCACAACTGAATGCCGAGGCTCTCGCATCCAGGAAGAGAGAGGAGGAGGCAGCTGCCGCCTGCAGGGATCTCCAGGTCAGGTTGGACTTGCTTACGAAGCACGGGCAACTGACACCCAAACAGGAGGGAATTGGGTTGGGGAGACGCACAGGCGGTCTGGTCTCTCACTTCGATGGGAACCTGCAGCAGTACCCCAACTTTAGAGCAGATGTAATGTGCGCACTGGAACTGCTGAAAAAAGACTTTAGAGATGAGCAAGAGAAAGTGGGGTTCATCATGTCCCATTTGCATGGGGAAGCTAAAGCATGGCTACGCAATTTGTGGAGGGATAAGGATCCGGCGCTCCAAAATGCGGATGCCTTTATCAAAGCGATGGATGGGTGTTTCTTATCAAGCATTGACGTGGATCTTGCTCGGCAGCAGATACATGGACTTAAACAAGGAAGGGCCAGCGTAAGGCAGTATCATGCCCGCTTTTTCGCTTTGGTCAGTGCTCTGGAATGGGACAGGGATTCGGCTCCTGTAAGAGACCTGTTTTGGGAGGGATTGCACGGCTCTGTTAAAGATGAAATTGCGAGGGGGGAGAGACCCCGGACCACACAGGAGATCGTTCAGAGGGCGCTAGCCGTGGGGGTGCGGCTGGAAGAACGTCCGTGGAGCAGGGACGAAGGGCGTGGAGGGCGCGAACCAGCCAGGGGCTCCTCCTTCCTTCCCAGAGAAGCAGCGCGTGCGCAATCCACGCCTCCACAAGGAGGAGGTGGGGAACCTATGGAGGTTGGAAGTGCAAGGGCTCAATCAGCAGCCAGAGCCCTAGCACCGACAACAGTGAAAGCGAAGCCTCCTAGAGGGAACAGGAAGTGTTACATCTGCGAGGATCCAGGGCATATGGCGAAAGAGTGTCCCCGGAGGCTCCACAAGCACACTGCAGCCTCAGCAATGGTAACTGCAGCAACGCAACAAGGAGGACCACAGCAGGGAAACGACGATGTCTGGCTGGAGGAAGAGGCAATGGGGCCCAGCCAGACGTGTCAGTAAAGAAGTCCCCGGAGATTTCACAGCCCATGGACCCCCTCCCGCCCAAACCAGTAGTGAGGCTCACCGCATCGCTCCAGCTGCCCAATGGGATCACCATGGACGTGCCACTCACCGTTGACTCGGGAAGCAATGCGGACTTTATAGGGCAGGACTTTGTAGACCGGCACGCTATACAGTTGCTGCCGGCCACGCTGCCCCTGCAGGTGGTCACGGTGGATGGCAGGGAGCTGCTAGGGGGGCAAGTGGTGAAGCAGACGCCACCAATGGTGATGCGCCTTGGGAATCACAAGGAAATCATCAGCTTCAACGTCACTCAACTATCGGACACGCCCATTGTATTGGGCATGAGTTGGCTGGACAAGCACAGCCCAACGCTGGCTTGGTACCAGAGGCAGCTGACCTTCGGCTCTTCCTTTTGTGCTGAACACTGCATCGTCCCCCGGCAGGAAGGGGAGGAAGAGGAGTCACAGCTGCTGCTAGGCACGCTGCAAGCGATTCCCCACAAGTACGCAGAATTTTTGGAGGTTTTCTGCGAGAAGGAGGCAGACAGGCTACCCCCCCACAGACCATATGACTGCAAAATTGACCTGCTGCCGGGGGCGGCGCTGCCTAAAGGGAAGCTGTATTCCATGTCTGAGGACGAACTGCAGGAACTCAAAGAGTTCATAGATCATAATTTGGAGCGCGGTTTCATCCGGGAGTCCACGGCAGCGGGGGGCAGTCCGGTATTCTTTGTTAAGAAGCGGGACACGCCCCAAAAAAGACTGGTGGTGGACTATCGCATCTTAAACAGTGTGACCAAGCCATCGGACTTCCCCATGCCCCGGATCGACGACCTCCTCGCAAAGGTACGGAAGGGCAGCGTGTTCACCAAGTTAGACCTGCGAGGGGCATACAAGCTCATTCGCATGCGGGAAGGAGATGAGTGGAAGACGGCCATGTTCACGCCTCTGGGCACATACGAATATAGAGTTATGCCTTTTGGATTACAAAATGGCTCCCACGTTTTTCAAGCGTTCATGCATCACGTGTTGGCGGGGCTCCTCTACAAGACGTGCGTCTGTTTCTTAGATGACATCCTGATCTTTTCGGAATCGCAGCAGGAGCATGACAGACACGTCAGGGAAGTGCTAAGCAGGCTACAGCAGCATAGGCTCTACGCCAAGCTGGAGAAGTGCCAATTCGACGTGACGGAGGTGGATTTTCTGGGCTACAGGTTGTCTGACAAGGGGCTCGCCATGGACAGCGCCAAGGTTCGAGCGGTGTTGGACTGGAAGAGCCCACGCAACCGGAAGGAGGTCCAACGGTTTGTCGGCTTCGCGAACTTCTACCGCAAGTTTATCAAAGGCTTCGCTATGCAGACAGCGGCCATCACGGACACGCTTAGCTCCAAGAAAAAGAAATTCATCTGGACAGAGCAGGCGGAGCAGTCCTTTCAGGCACTCAAGCGTCTCTTCGCGTCGGAAGAGCAGCTGCTGCATGTCGACCCCAGCAGGCCGATGAGGGTGGAGACAGACGCCTCGGACAGAGCCGTGGGAGCAGTCCTGCTGCAGAAAGACCCGCAGGGGGTTTGGCGGCCGGGAGCGTTTTACTCCAGGAAGCTCCGCAAGTCCGAACAGAATTACACCATCTGGGACAGGGAGTTGCTGGCCATTCATGCAGCATTCAAAGCATGGAGGCACTTCCTGATCGGCGCCAAGCACACGGTGCAGGTCTGCACGGACCACAAGAATCTGGAGCACTGGCGCACGGCACAGTTCCTGAACCAAAGGCAGATACGTTGGGCTGAGTTCTTTGCGAACTTTAACTTCCGAATAGAGTATGTCCCGGGGGACACCAACATCATGGCGGACGCTCTCTCTCGTAAGCCACAATATCTGGAGGACGCCAAGCCAGCGGCCGCCATGCACATCTTCGCACCAACAGTGTGGGCGTGCGCTGCGGCAACAGTGGACCTGGAGGCGGTGCGGCGAGCGTTGCAGGATGACTCTTTCGCGCAAGCGAAGATGGCAGAGGTGCACAGGGGCACGGCGGCGACTGACGAGTTCCAGCTGAGAGATGGATTGCTCATTCGTAAAGGGGCCATCTACGTGCCGGGAGACGAACTTCGCACCAAGGTACTGCAGCAGCTGCACGACGCGCCCACTGCCGGGCACTTTGGCAAGGAGAAGACGGTGGAATTAGTCGCCAGGGACTTCTGGTGGCCCGGAATGAGAGGGGAGGTCGCGGACTACGTGGCGCGGTGTGACACCTGCCAGAGAGCCAAACCGGTGCACAAACCGCCGGCCGGACTGTTGGAACCGCTGCAAACTCCGGTCGAACCATGGGAGAGAGTGGCCCTGGACTTTGTCACGGATCTGCCCAGCTCGAGGGGCAAGACGGCCGTGCTGGTGGTGGTGGACTTGTTCTCCAAGATGGCACATTTCATTCCGTGTGCCAAGGTGGCCACGGCGGAGCAAACCGCCAAACTGTTCATAGACCACGTGTTCAAGGTTCACGGTCTGCCACGGTCTATTCTGTCCGACCGGGGGCGGCAGTTCATCTCGAATTTCTGGCAGAAGCTGATGGGCTTCCTGAACGTCAAGATCAACCTGGCGTCGGCGAGACACCCGCAGACCAACGGGCAAGCGGAGCGGGTCAGTCAATGCCATCATGCAGCAGTACCTGAGATGTTATGCGAATCAACAGCCTGCGACGTGGGTGGATTACCTGCCGCTCGCCGAGTTTGCCTACAACAACACGAAGCACGTGTCCACGGGGGTCACGCCGTTCTTCGCCAACAACGGGAGGCACCCCAGAACCTTCCCGGGACTGGAAAGGATGGGGGAGGGGGAGCCGCAGACAGCAGATGCGTTCGCGTCGGAGTTGCAGGAGGTCCACGATCAGCTGCGGCGGCACCTGGAGCTGGCCAAACATGCATACAAGGTGCAAGCGGACAAACACAGAAGGGTTGGCGAAGAGATCCATGTGGGAGACTGGGTCTGGTTAGCAGCCCACGCAGTACCGGCCAGGTCGTTGGCCAAGAAGAAGCTGGGGCATAAGCAACTGGGGCCCTACCAGGTCGAAGAGCAGGTCAACCCGGTGGCTTTCAGGCTGGCGCTTCCGGAGGGTTCCAGAATGCATCCGGTGTTCCACAGATCGGTGCTCACTCCCTACAAGGCACCGCACAGATTTCAGGAACCCGGAACGGCACCGAGTCCGCTCAGAGAAGGAACCGGGCACGCAGAAGTGGCTCAGAAGGAACGCATCAACGAAGTCACGGAGATTTTGGACTCCAGATGGGGGGGAATAAGGGGTAGAATACCTTCTCGCCAAGGAGGGCACCCCGGCCAGTGCGAACAGCTGGGTGCCGGGCTACGCCTTGGACGAACCTCTGCTCAAAGACGAGTTTCATGCCCTCTTCCCACATAGACCAATGCCAGCAGACTTTTTCGACGACTGGCTTTTCACGCCAACGCTTTCTGCCAGCACGTTCCGGGGGTTCGACTCGGACGAGGACCCGATACGAGACGCCCGTTCCCCGGAGGGGTCACCCTCGGGATCTGCCTCAGAACCCTCGTATTGGTGGGACGATAGACCAGAGGAGCAGTGGCGCACGAAGTGGCTGGAAGGTCCAGGACGAGCAACGCCGCCAGGAGGAAGTGAGGGAGAGACGGACATGGACGTTTTCGGGGACGACCCTGGTTTCGAGCACGGCGGAACAGAGATGGAAGCGGAGGTGACCGTCGTCGACGAGAGCAGGGAGGCAGAACCGGGAGGCTTCAGATGGAGGCCCGCCACGGGAAGCGAACTGTATCCGACGTTCGTCCCTCTGACACAGCAGCACCCAGTTCCCGCACCGGAAGGAGGGGAGGGGGGAACGGGGGGCTTCGAGGGGGGGATGGATGTCAGGGGTTCAGGAGCAGAGGCAAGGGCAAGGGAGGAAACAGAGAGCGAAGGGGAGGAGGCAGAAGAAAAGATGAGTGATGACGACGACCCGAGATCTCCGAGCCTTTCCAGTGAATCAGAAGATTCACAGAAAGGAGCACCAGTGGTCAGGGCAAGGGGGGAGCCTAGGGGGACACCCCAGGGAGATAGAGCCAAAGGGGACTCCGAGGGGAGCAGTTGGAAATCGGGACCAGCGTCACAGCCAGAGAGCAGGGAAGAGGAAGAGCGCCAGAGATCAAGCGCTGGCAGCTCGCAACAGGGGGGAGGGCACGAGTCAGGAGTGGCCACACCTCCATCGGGGAGCGAAGAAACGGTCAGACGGAAAGTGGAAGGTTGGGCGCGCGCGCCAAGTTCAAATGCACAGGAAAGTGACGCAGTAGGCAGCCAGGAGAGGGAGCCAGGTCCTAAAGCCCGGCGCAAGGAGACAGGGAGTTCCGGGGGGTCGGCGTCAGAGGAATCCCGGAGGGAGGAGACCCCGGGGGGCAGAGGGACCCAGAGGAGAGCAGTCAGGCGGAAAAGGTGGAGCAGGGCTAGGATATTAAGTTGGTGCACAAGGGGCGGAGACTCAGACGGAGCTTCGCCGATCTAGCCATTAGACGTAGAGTTGCACGTAGCAGCTTGAGAATGGAAACTGTAACTCAATAAAGACTTTTACTTAATGACCGCTGGCTAGCGTGATCCTCTGTGAGCTAGGATCTTGAAGCAGCTCTGACACATATGTTTACCTATGCTTGATTTGGGCTGGTAACAAACATGTCTGCTGTCAGGGGTTCAGGAGCAGAGGCAAGGGCAAGGGAGGAAACAGAGAGCGAGGGGGAGGAGGCAGAAGAAAAGATGAGTGATGACGACGACCCGAGATCTCCGAGTCTTTCCAGTGAATCAGAAGATTCACAGAAAGGAGCACCAGTGGCCAGGGCAAGGGGGGAGACTAGGGGGACACCCCAGGGAGATAGAGCCAGAGGGGACTCAGAGGAGAGCAGTTGGAAATCGGGACCAGCGTCACCGCCAGAGAGCAGGGAAGAGGAAGGGAGCCAGGGATCAAGCGCTGGCAGCTCACAACAGGGGGGAGGGCATGAGTCAGGAGTGGCCACACCTCCATCGGGGAGCGAAGAGACGGTTAGACGGAAGGTGGAAGGTTGGGCGCGCGCGCGAAGTTCAAATGCACAGGAAGGTGGCGCAGTAGGCAGCCCGGAGAGGGAGCCAGGTCCTAAAGCCCGGCGCAAGGAGATAGGAGGGTCCGGGGGGTCCGCGTCAGAGGAATCCCGGAAGGAAGAGACCCCGGGGGGCAGAGGGACCCAGAGAAGAACAGTCAGGCGGAAAAGGTGGAGCAGGGATAGGATATTAAATTGGTGCACAAGGGGCGGAGATTCAGACGAAGCTTCGCCGATCTAAGCATAAGACGTAGAGTTGCACGCAGCAGCTTGAGAATGGAAACTGTAACTCAATAAAGACTTTTAATTAATGATCGCTGGCTAGTGTGATCCTCTGTGAGCTAGGATCTGGAAGCAACCCTGACATCTGCGATTTTAAGGGTGAATGTGCATTCTAACCCCAAAAACACCAACTTGAAATAAGCCCAATCAGAGCTTTGTTATCTTCTTTTTATGTAGATGGAACCCAAAACACCTTTTTGCTTTGGTTTTGTTGTGATTCTGGCGCACACCTGCTTTCTACACATATGGAATCGAAAAGATGGTGTCTCATTGCACACACTTTGCGATTTCTGTATCAATGTGTATTAACAGCAAAGAACACGACATGAAGTAAGCGCAATCCAAGATTATTCTTTCTATGTAGCTCGCACCCAAAACAACCTTTTTGGCTTTCTTTAGGGTTCTTACAATTTACTTTGCTATGTGGGTGAATGGACACCGAAAGGGCAATCGAAGGTTATTCGTCCTTTTTCTATTGAGATGTTACCATATGTTTACGTATGCTTGATTTGGGCTGGTAACAAACATGTCACTCAGCGATTTTTGGTTAAATGTGCATTCTAACCCCAAAAACACCAACTTGAAATAAGCCAAATCAGAGCTTTATTATCCTCTATTTATGTAGATGGAACGCAAAGCACCTTTCAGGGGTTCAGGAGCAGAGGCGAGGGCAAGGGAGGAAACAGAGAGCGAGGGGGAGGAGGCAGAAGAAAAGATGAGTGATGACGACGACCCGAGATCTCCGAGTCTTTCCAGTGAATCAGAAGATTCACAGAAAGGAGCACCAGTGGCCAGAGCAAGGGGGGAGCCTAGGGGGACACCCCAGGAAGAAGGGTCCAGAGGGGGCTCAGAGGGGAGCAGTTGGAAATCGGGACCAGCGTCACCAACAGAGAGCAGGGGAGAAGAAGGGCGCCAGGTATCGAGCGCTGGCAGCTCGCAACAGGAGGGAGGGCACGAGTCAGGAGTGGCCACACCTCCATCGGGGAGCGAAGAAACGGTCAGGCGGAAAGTGGAAGGTTGGGCGCGCGCGCCAAGTTCAAATGCACAGGAAGGTGGCGCAGTAAGCAGCCCGGAAAGGGAGCCAGGTCCTAAAGCCCGGCGCAAGGAGACAGGAGGGTCCGGGGGGTCAGCGTCATCCATCCCCCCCTCGAAGCCCCCCTTCCCCCTCCCCTCCTTCAGCTGTGGGTGCTGGGTGCTCCATTGTCATGGGGGCGAATGCCGGATACAGTTCGCTTCCTGTGGCGGGCATCCAACTGAAGACTTCCGGTTCTTCCTCCCTGCGGTCGTCGACGACGGTCACCTCCTCTTCCATCTCTGTGCCGCCGTGCTCGAACCCAAGATCCTCCCCGAACACGTCCCAGTCAGTCTCTGCCTCGGTCGCTCCCGGGTCCGTCGCTCGACCTGGAACCTCCAGCCACTTCCTGCGCCACTGCTCCTCTGGTCGATTATCCCACCAATACGAGGGTTCTGAGGCAGATCCCGAATGTGACCCCTCTGGGGAACGCGTGTCCAGTGTCGGTTCCTCGTCCGAGTCGAACCCCAGGAACGTGCTGGCTGAAAGCGTGGGTGTGAAAAGCCAGTCGTCGAAAAACTCGGCTGGCATGGGCCTGTGCGGGAAGAGGGCATGAAACTCGTCTTTGAGCAGAGGTTCCTCCAAAGCGTAGCCCGGCACCCAGCTGTTGGCACTGGCCGGGGTGCCCTCCTTGGCGAGAAGGTATTCTACTCCCTCTTCCCCCCATCTAGAGTCCAAAATCTCTGTGACTTCGTTGATGGGCTCCTCCTGTGGCACTTCTCCCTGCTCGGTCCCCTCCCGGAGCGAACTCGGTGCCGTTCCTGGCTCCTGAAATCTGTGAGGTGCCTTGTGGAACACCGGATGCATCCTGGATCCCTCCGGAAGTGTCAGCCGGAAGGCCACCGGGTTGACCTGCGCCTCGACTTGGTAGGGCCCCAGTTGTTTATGCCCTAGCTTCTTCTTTGCTAACGACCTGGCCGGCACTGCGTGGGCTGCTAACCAGACCCAGTCTCCCACATGGATCTCTTCGCCAACCCTTCTGTGTTTGTCCGCTTGTACCTTGTATGCGTGTTTAGCCAGCTCCATTTGCCGCCGCAGCTGATCGTGGACCTCCTGCAACTCTGACGCGAACGCATCTGCTGTGTGCGGCTCCCCCTCCCACATTCTTTCCAGTCCCGGGAAGGTTCTGGGGTGCCTCCCGTTGTTGGCGAAGAACGGCGTGACCCCCGTGGACACGTGCTTCGTGTTGTTGTAGGCGAACTCGGCGAGAGGCAGGTAATCCACCCACGTCGCAGGCTGTTGATTCGCATAACATCTCAGGTACTGCTGCATGATGGCATTGACCCGCTCCGCTTGCCCGTTGGTCTGCGGGTGTCTAGCCGACGCCAGGTTGATCTTGACGTTCAGGAAGCCCATCAGCTTCTGCCAGAAATTCGAGATGAACTGTCGCCCTCGGTCGGACAGAATAGACCGCGGCAGACCGTGAACCTTGAACACGTGGTCTATGAACAGTTTGGCGGTTTGTTCCGCCGTGGCCACCTTAGCACACGGAATGAAATGTGCCATCTTGGAGAACAAGTCCACCACCACCAGCACGGCCGTCTTGCCCCTCGAGCTGGGCAGATCCGTGACAAAGTCCAGGGCCACTCTCTCCCATGGTTCGAACGGAGTTTGCAGCGGTTCCAACAGTCCGGCCGGCGGTCTGTGCACTGGTTTGGCCCTCTGGCAGGTGTCACACCTCGCCACGTAGTCCGCGACTTCCCCTCTCATTCCGGGCCACCAGAAGTCTCTGGCGACTAATTCCACCGTCTTCTCCTTGCCAAAGTGCCCGGCAGTGGGCGCGTCGTGCAGCTGCTGCAGTACCTTGGCGCGAAGTTCGTCTCCCGGCACGTAGATGGCCCCTTTACGGATGAGCAATCTATCTCGCAGCTGGAACTCGTCGGTCGCTGCCGTGCCCCTGTGCACCTCTGCCATCTTTGCTTGCGCGAAGGAGTCATCCTGCAACGCTCGTCGCACCGCCTCCAGGTCAACTGTTGCCGCAGCGCACGCCCACACTGTTGGTGCGAAGATGTGCATGGCGGCCGCTGGCGTTGCCTCCTCCAGATATTGCGGCTTACGGGAGAGAGCATCCGCCATGATGTTGGTGTCCCCCAGGACATACTCTATTCGGAAGTCGAAGTTTGCAAAGAACTCAGCCCAACGTATCTGCCTCTGGTTCAGGAACTGCGCCGTCCGCCAGTGCTCCAGATTCTTGTGGTCCGTGCAGACCTGCACCGTGTGCTTGGCGCCGATCAGGAAGTGCCTCCACGCTTTGAACGCTGCATGAATGGCCAGCAACTCCCTGTCCCAGATGGTGTAGTTCTGTTCGGACTTGCTGAGCTTCCTGGAGTAAAACGCTCCCGGCCTCCAAACCCCCTGCGGGTCTTTCTGCAGCAGGACTGCTCCCACGGCTCTGTCCGAAGCGTCTGTCTCCACCCTCATCGGCCTGCTGGGGTTGACATGAAGCAGCTGCTCTTCCGACGCGAAGAGCCGCTTGAGTGCCTGAAAGGACTGCTCCGCCTGCTCTGTCCAGATGAACTTCTTTTTCTTGGAGCTGAGCGTGTCCGTGATGGCCGCCGTCTGCATAGCAAAGCCTTTGATAAACTTGCTGTCAGGGGTTCAGAGACAGAGGCACAGGTGAGGGAGGAGACGGAGAGCGACGAGGAAGAATCCCAGGACAGTGAGGAAGAGGATGACAATGACTTGAGATCTTCCATGAGTCTCTCAAGTGAATCGGAGGATTCTCAGGAGGGGGCGCCCCTAGTCAGGACAAGGGGGGTCACAGGGGGGACCTGCCAGGAGCAGGGAAGCAGCAGGGAAACCCCGAGCCGGAGTGGGAGATCGGGGCCCACTTCCCAGCAGGAACGAAGGGAAGAGAGGGGGGTTCCCAGTGTGACACACGGAGCGGAGCAGGAAAGAGACAGGGGAAGGAGATCTGGGGAGAACGTCCTGCCGGAAGAGGCGGAGACTAGTACAGGGAGTAGTGTAAGTGTCAAAAGGAAGGTCAGGGGTAGCGAGCGCGCGCCAAGTTCAAATGTGGAGGCGCGCGGAAATGGAGAAAGCCCGGAGGAGGAGCCCAGCCCCAAAGCACGAAGGAGGGGGGAACAGGCATCTCAGGAATCCGCTTCAGGAGAGAGCAGGAGGGAAGGAACCCAGGGGGGCAGAAAGACCCTGCGGAAAAGGAAAGACAGGAAGAGGTGGTCTAGCACAAGCCTCATAAGTTCGTGCAGGGGCGGGACCGAGTCAGAGGGGACTTCAAATGTCTGACGTTAGACACTCGGGGCTGCGCGCCTCGGTTGTGGAACCAATAATGAACTGCAATAAACATCCTTGTATATAAGAAGAGCTTGGCGTTGGTCTTTTGTGAGCTGAGACCTGAGGCAGCCGCTGACATTTGCGATAGAAGTTCGCGAAGCCGACAAACCGTTGGACCGGTTGCGTGGGCTTTTCCAATCCAACACTGTTCGAACCTTGGCGCTGTCCATGGCGAGCCCCTTCTCAGACAACTTGTAGCCCAGGAAATCCACCTCCGTCACGTCGAACTGGCACTTCTCCAGCTTGGCGTAAAGCCTATGCTGCTGTAGCCTGCTCAGCACTTCCTTGACGTGTCTGTCATGCTCCTGCTGCGATTCCGAAAAGATCAGGATGTCATCCAAGAAACAGACGCACGTCTTGTAGAGGAGCCCCGCCAACACGTGATGCATGAACGCTTGAAACACGTGGGAGCCATTTTGCAATCCAAAAGGCATAACTCTATATTCGTAGGTGCCCAGGGGCGTGAACATGGCTGTCTTCCACTCATCTCCTTCCCGCATGCGAATGAGGTTGTACGCCCCTCGCAGGTCCAACTTGGTGAACACGCTGCCCTTCCGTACCTTTGCGAGGAGGTCGTCGATTCGGGGCATGGGGAAGTCCGATGGCTTGGTCACACTGTTTAAGATGCGATAGTCCACTACAAGCCTTTTTTGGGGCGTGTCCAGCTTCTTAACAAAGAATACAGGACTGCCCCCCGCTGCCTTGGACTCTCGGATGAAACCGCGCTCCAAATTATGATCTATGAACTCTTTGAGTTCCTGCAGTTCGTCCTCAGACATGGAATACAGCTTCCCTTTGGGCAGCGCCGCCCCCGGCAGCAGGTCAATTTTGCAGTCATATGGTCTGTGGGGGGGTAGCCTGTCTGCCTCCTTCTCGCAGAAAACCTCCAAAAATTCTGCGTACTTGTGGGGAACCGCTTGCAGCGTGCCTAGCTGCAGCTGTGACTCCTCTTCCTCTCCTTCCTGCCGGGGCACGATGCAGTGTTCAGCACAAAAGGAAGAGCCGAAGGTCAGCTGCCTCTGGTACCAAGCCAGCGTTGGGCTGTGCTTGTCCAGCCAACTCATGCCCAATACAATGGGCGTGTCCGATAGTTGAGTGACGTTGAAGCTGATGATTTCCCTGTGATTCCCAAGTCGCATCACCATTGGTGGCGTCTGCTTCACCACTTGCCCCCCTAGCAGCTCCCTGCCATCCACCGTGACAACCTGCAGGGGCAGCGTGGCAGGCAGCAACTGTATAGCGTGCCTGTCAGAGCTGCTTCCAGATCCTAGCTCACAGAGGATCACGCTAGCCAGCGATCATTAAGTAAAAGTCTTTATTGAGTTACAGTTTCCATTCTCAAGCTGCTGCGTGCAACTCTACGTCTAATGGCTAGATCGGCGAAGTCCCGTCTGAGTCTCCGCCCCTTGCGCACCAACTTAATATCCTAGCCCTGCTCCACCTTTTCCGCCTGACTGTTCTCCTCTGGGTCCCTCTGCCCCCCGGGGTCTCTTCCTTCCTGGATTCTTCTGACGCCGACCCCCCGGACTCTCCTGTCTCCTTGCGCCGGGCTTTAGGACCTGGCTCTCTTTCAGGGCTGCCTACTGCGTCACTTCCCTGTGCATTTGAACTTGGCGCGCGCGCCCAACCTTCCACTTTCCGTCTGACCGTTTCTTCGCTCCCCGATGGAGGTGTGGCCACTCCTGACTCATGCCCTCCCCCCTGTTGTGAGCTGCCAGCGCTTGATCCCTGGCTCCCTTCCTCTTCCCTGCTCTCTGGCGGTGACGCTGGTCCCGATTTCCAACTACTCTCCTCTGAGTCCCCTCTGGCTCTATCTCCCTGGGGTGTCCCCCTAGGCTCCCCTCTTGCCCTGGCCACTGGTGCTCCTTTCTGTGAATCTTCTGATTCACTGGAAAGACTCGGAGATCTCGGTTCGTCGTCATCACTCATCTTTTCCTCTGCCTCCTCCCCCTCGCTCTCTGTTTCCTCCCTTGCCCTTGCCTCTGCTCCTGAACCCCTGACAGTGCCGGTCGACAAAGTCCTGCCCTATAAAGTCCGCATTGCTTCCTGCGTCAATGGTGATTGGCACGTCCATGGTGATTCCATTGGGCAGCTGGAGCGATGCGGTGAGCCTCACTACTGGCTTGGGCGGGAGGGGGTCCATGGGCTGTAAAATCTCTGGGGACTGCTTCACTGACACGTCTGGCTGGGCCCCAGTGCCGCCTCCTCCAGCCAGACTCCGTCGTTTCCCTGCTGTTACCTCTAGGAGGCTTCGCTTTCACTGTTGCCGGTGCTAGGGCTCTGGCTGCTGACTGAGCCCTTGCACTTCCAACCTCCATAGGTTCCGCCCCTCCTCCTGGCGGAGGCGTGGATTGCGCACGCGCTGCTTCTCTGGGAAGGAAGGAGGAGCCCCTGGCTGGTTCGCACCCTCCACGCCCTTCGTCCCTGCTCCACGGACGTTCTTCCAGCCGCACCCCCACCGCCAGCGCCCTCTGAACGATCTCCTGCGTGGTCCGGGGTCTCTCCCCCCTCGCAATTTCATCTTTAACCGAGCCGTGCAATCCCTCCCAAAACAGGTCTCTTACAGGAGCCGAATCTCTGTCCCATTCCAGGGCGCTGACCAAAGCGAAAAAGCGGGCATGGTACTGCCTTACGCTGGCCCTCCCTTGCTTCAGTCCATGTATCTGCTGCCGAGCAAGATCCACGTCAATGCTTGATAAAAAGCACCCATCCATCGCTTTAATAAAGGCATCCGCATTTTGGAGCGCCGGATCCCCATCCCTCCACAAATTGCGCAGCCATGCTTTAGCATCTCCATGCAAATGGGACATGATGAATCCCACTTTCTCTTGCTCATCTCTAAAGTCTTTTTTCAGCAGTTGCAGTGCACACATTACATCTGCTCTAAAGTTGGGGTACTGTTGCAGATTCCCATCGAAGTGAGAGACCAGACCGCCTGTGCGTCTCCCCAACCCAATTCCCTCCGGTTTGGGTGTCAGTTGCCCTTGCTTCGTAAGCACTTCCAACCTGACCTGGAGATCCCTGCAGGCGGCAGCTGCCTCCTCCTCTCTCTTCCTGGATGCAAGAGCCTCGGCATTCAGTCGTGACACTGCTTCTCTGAGTTCCGCTATCTGCTGTTCAGCCGTCATGTTGTCTGCCGTTCGTGAGCTAGCTAGTAGGCACCCCCTTTCTCTCCTCTCCGTGAGGCCGTAGATGCCCACAATTTAGAGACGGAGCTTACTGTCAGAGCTGCTCCCCGATCCTAGCTCACAGAGGATCACGCTAGCCAGCGATCATTAAGTAAAAGTCTTTATTGAGTTACAGTTTCCATTCTCAAGCTGCTGCGTGCAACTCTACGTCTTATGGTTAGGTCGGCGAAGCTCCGTCTGAGTCTCTGCCCCTTGTGCACCAACTTAATATCCTAGCCCTGCTCCACCTTTTCCGCCTGACTGTTCTTCTCTGGGTCCCTCTGCCCCCCGGGGTCTCTTCCCTCCGGGATTCCTCTGACGCTGACCCCCCGGACCCTCCTGTCTCCTTGCGCCGGGCTTTAGGACCTGGCTCCCTCTCCTGGCTGCCTACTGCGTCACTTTCCTGTGCATTTGAACTTGGCGCGCGCGCCCAACCTTCCACTTTCCGTCTGACCGTTTCTTCGCTCCCCGATGGAGGTGTGGCCACTCCTGACTCGTG
>NW_027670332.1:70000-75000 GCF_964188305.1 Podarcis bocagei
GGCAGACGTGGTGCAGCGTGCGCTTGCCATTGGAGTGCGCCAGGAAGAACGCCCATGGCGCAATGAGGGGGGTAGCCAGCTTCACGCACCGTCTAGAGTGCCTTCTTTGTTTCCCAGAGATCCAGGACGTCCGCGTCTCTCCCCTCAGCTGCAGCCAGGGGAGGAGCCTATGGAACTGGGGAGTGCAAAGGCTCAGTCAGTGGCCGGAGCCCCAGCGTCCGGAACAGTCAAGAAGAAGCCTCCTAGAGGGAACAGGAAGTGTTACCTCTGTGACAGTGCAACGCACATGGCGAAAGAGTGTCCCCAGAGGCTCCGGCAGCACACTGCAGCCTTGGCGACAGTAAATGCAGCAGCACAGCATGAAGAGCTGTGTCAGGGAAACGACAATGCCTGGCTGGAATCAGCAATGTTGGGGCACAGCCAGGCGAGTCAATAGAGCAGTCCCCAGAGCCTTTGCAGCCTACAGACCCCCTGCCACCCAAACCTGTAGTGCAGCTCACTGCAACCCTCCAGCTACCTAATGGACGCACCCTGGAGGTCCCCATCACAATTGACAGTGGGAGCAACGCAGACTTCGTGGGGGTGCAGTTCGTCAAGCAGCATCGCATAGAGCTCCTACCAGCCACGCTGCCATTGAACGTCGTCACAGTGGATGGCAGGAAGCTGCTGGGGGGGCAAGTGGTACAACAGACGCCGCCCATGGTGATGCAGATTGGCAATCACCGGGAAGTCATCAGTTTCAACGTCACCCGCCTGTCAGACACGCCCATAGTGTTAGGCATGAGTTGGCTGGATAGGCACAGCCCGACCATGGCGTGGTACCAGCGACAGCTCACCTTCGGCTCGTCCTATTGCGCGCAGCATTGCATCCAGACCGGTCAGGAGGAGGAGGGCCAAGAGGAGGGGCAGCAGCTACGTCTCAGCATGGCGCAAGCAGTACCCCTCAAGTACAAGGGGTTTTTGGAGGTTTTCTGCGAGAAGGAGGCTGACCAGTTGCCACCTTACCGGCCCTACGATTGCGCTATTGACCTCTTGCCAGGGACAACGCTGCCGCCTGTGAGGCTGTATTCCATGTCCGAGGAGGAGCTGCAGGAGCTCCGGGAATTCATAGATCACAATCTACAGCGGGGATTCATCCGAGAATCGAAGGCTGTAGGGGGCAGTCCTGTGTTTTTTGTGAAGAAGAAAAACACGCCCCAAAAGAGGCTGATCGTAGACTTCAGATTCATAAACTCAAATACAAAGCCCGCGGCCTTTCCCATGCCCAAGATCGACGACCTGCTCGCGACGGTGCGGAAAGGGAAGATCTTCACCAAGTTGGATCTCCGCGGAGCTTACAATCTCATACGCGTGCGAGAGGGTGATGAGTGGAAGACGGCCATGTTCACGCCGTTGGGCACCTACGAATACAGAGTTATGCCGTTTGGTCTCCAAAATGGCTCCCACTTTTTCCAAGCTTTTATGCATCATGTGCTAGCGGGACTCCTCTACAAGAAGTGCGTAAGTTTCCTCGACGACATTCTGATCTTCTCAGAATCGCCGGAGGCTCACGAGAGCGACGTGAAGGAGGTCCTGCAGAGGCTACGGGAGCACAGGCTCTACGCCAAGCTGGAGAAGTGCCAATTCGACGTGACGGAGGTGGATTTTCTGGGCTATAGGCTGTCCGACAGGGGACTAGCCATGGACAGCGCCAAGGTCCGTGCGGTGTTGGACTGGAAGAGCCCGCGAAATCGGAAAGAGGTCCAGAGGTTCGTCGGCTTCGCCAACTTTTACCGCAAGTTCATCAGGGGTTTCGCCAAAGAGACGGCAGCTATCACGGACACTCTCAGCTCCAAGAAGAAGAAGTTCACCTGGACGGACCAAGCGGAGCAGTCCTTCAGGAGACTTAAGAGTCTCTTCGCGTCCGAAGAACAGCTGCTACACGTGAATCCTGGCAGGCCCATGAGGGTGGAGACTGACGCATCTGACAGAGCGGTGGGGGCCGTCCTCTTACAGGAAGACCCGCAGGGAAACTGGAGGCCCTGTGCTTTCTACTCCAGAAAGCTCAGCAAGTCGGAGCAGAACTACACCATTTGGGACAGGGAGTTGCTGGCCATCCACGCAGCTTTCAAGGCGTGGAGGCACTTTCTCATCGGAGCCAAGCACACCGTGCAGGTCCGCACGGACCACAAGAACCTAGAGTACTGGCGCACGGCGAAGCTACAGAGCCAGAGGCACATACGCTGGGCGGAGTTCTTTGCGGATTTCGATTTCAGGATAGAGTACATCCCAGGCGACAACAATGTCATAGCAGATGCGCTCTCCAGGAAACCGCAGTATCTCGAGGCAGCGGCACCGGTGGCAGCCAAGCACATTTTTGCACCGCAGGCGTGGGCGTGCGCTTCAGCCGCCGTGGACCTGGAGGCGGTGCGTCACGCGTTGCAGGCGGATCCGTTCGCACAGTCCAAGATGGAAGAGGTGCGGAGGGGCACAGCGAAGGACGACGAGTTCCAGATACGCGACGGCCTGCTGACCCGTAAAGGTGCTCTCTACATTCCGGGAGACGATTTCCGTGCGAAAGTTCTGCAGCAGTTGCACGACGCACCCAGCGCTGGCCACTTCGGCAAGGAAAAGACGACGGAATTAGTGGCCAGAGACTTTTGGTGGCCCCAGATGCGAGGGGAGGTCGCGGAGTACGTCGCCAGGTGTGACACGTGCCAAAGGTCCAAGCCAGTGCACCAGAAGCCAGCGGGACTGCTGGAACCGCTGGAGACGCCACTGCAACCGTGGGAGAGGGTGGCGCTGGACTTTGTCACTGATCTGCCCAGTTCGCGAGGCACGACGGCGGTGCTTGTGGTTGTAGACCTGTTCACCAAGATGGCGCATTTCATTCCTTGCGCGAAGGTGGCGACAGCGGAGCAGACAGCCAAACTGTTCATCGACCACGTGTTCAAGGTGCATGGGTTGCCACGGTCCATTCTGTCCGACAGGGGGCGCCAGTTTGTGTCCAGTTTCTGGCGGAAGCTCCTAGGGATCCTGCATGTCAAAATCAACCTGTCGTCGGCGAGACATCCGCAGACCAATGGCCAAGCAGAGAGGGTCAACGCGATCATGCAGCAGTACCTGAGATGTTACGCCAATCAGCGACCCGCGGCTTGGGTGGATTACCTGCCGATGGCTGAGTTTGCCTACAACAACACGAAGCACGCGTCGACGGGGGTGACGCCGTTCTTCGCTAACAATGGAAGGCATCCCAGAACCTTCCCGGGGCTCGTAACGACGGGGGAGGGGGAGCCACAGGAAGCCGACCATTTCGCAGCAGAATTGCAAGAGGTGCACGACGAGCTACGGAGACATTTAGAGCTAGCTAAACAAGCCTATAAGGTGCAGGCGGACAAACACAGGAGGGAGGGGGAAGACATCCAGGTGGGAGACTGGGTATGGTTAGCGGCCCAAGCGGTGCCGGCCAAGTCGTTAGCTAAAAAGAAGCTAGGACACAGGCAACTAGGGCCGTACCAAGTTGAGGCCAGGATCAATCCCGTAGCGTTTCGATTGGCCCTCCCCGAGGGTTCCAGAATGCACCCGGTCTTTCATAGGTCGATGCTCACCCCCTACAAGGCCCCACACAGATTTCAGGAGTCAGGGACGGCACCAGAACCAAGCAGGGAGTCGCCCAAGAGGGGGAGGTCACCTAAGGACGAACCAGTCAACGAGGTCACAGAGATTCTGGATTCAAGATGGGGGGAAGAGGGAGTAGAATATTTTCTCGCCAGGGAGGGCGCCCCGGCCAGCACCAACAGTTGGGTGCCAGACTACGCTTTGGACGAACCCCTCCTCAAGGACGAGTTCCATGCCCTTTTCCCACACAGGCCCATGCCAGCACAGTTTTTCGACGATTGGCTTTTTACGCCCACACTTTCCGCCAGCACCTTCCGAGGGTTCTCCTCCGCAGAGGAGACGACGCCAGAGTCGAGCCCTCCAAGGGGATCGTGTTCGGGGGTGGACACCGACCCTTCTTACTGGTGGGACGACCAACCAGAAGAGGACTGGCGCATGAGGTGGCGGGTGGGTCCTTGGCAAGCAGACCCCACCCAGGCAACAGGGGGAGGGGAGGACGTGAACATGTTGGGAGAGGACAATGGGTTCGAGTACACAAACAATGAACTGGAAGCAGAGGAGATCGACGTCGACGACCTGTGTCCGGCAGCGACCTCCGCAACGACAGAGCCCCCGGAACCTGCGCCCGAGCAGCGGGAGGGGGGAAGGGGGGGCTTCGAGGGGGGGATGGATGTCAGGGGTTCAGAGACAGAGGCACAGGTGAGGGAGGAGACGGAGAGCGACGAGGAAGAATCCCAGGACAGTGAGGAAGAGGATGACAATGACTTGAGATCTTCCATGAGTCTCTCAAGTGAATCGGAGGATTCTCAGGAGGGGGCGCCCCTAGTCAGGACAAGGGGGGTCACAGGGGGGACCTACCAGGAGCAGGGAAGCAGCAGGGAAACCCCGAGCGGGAGTGGGAGATCGGGGCCGGCTTCCCAGCAGGAACGAAAGGAAGAGAGGGGGGTTCCCAGTGTGACACACGGAGCGGAGCAGGAAAGAGACAGGGGAAGGAGATCTGGGGAGAACGTCCTGCCGGAAGAGGGGGAGAGTAGTACAGGGAGTAGTGTCAGTGTCAAAAGGAAGGTCAGGGGTAGAGAGCGCGCGCCAAGTTCAAATGTGGAGGCGCGCGGAAATGGAGAAAGCCCGGAGGAGGAGCCCAGCCCCAAAGCACGAAGGAGGGGGGAACAGGCATCTCAGGAATCCGCTTCGGGAGAGAGCAGGAGGGAAGGAACCCAGGGGGGCAGAAAGACCCTGCGGAAAAGGAAAGACAGGAAGTGGTGGTCTAGCACAAGCCTCATAAGTTGGTGCAGGGGCGGGACCGAGTCAGAGGGGACTTCAAATGTCTGACGTTAGACACTCGGGGCTGCACGCCTCGGTTGTGGAACCAATAATGAACTGCAATAAACATCCTTGTATATAAG
>NW_027670332.1:92500-102500 GCF_964188305.1 Podarcis bocagei
CCTAACCCTAACCCTAACCCTAACCCGAACCCGAACCCTAACCCTAACCCTAACCCTAACCCTAACCCTAACCCTAACCCTAACCCTAACCCTAAGCGAAACCCTAACCCTAACCCTAACCCTAACCCTAACCCTAACCCTAACCCCAATCCTAACTCTAACCGTAACCCTAACCCTAACCCTAACCCTAACCCTTACCGAAATGCTAACCCTAACGCCAACCCTAACCCTAACCCCCACCCTAACCCTAACACTTACCGAAATGCTAACCCTAACGCCAACCCTAACCCTAACCCCAATCCTAACCCTAACCCTAACCCTAACCCTAACCGAAACGCTAACCCTAACCCTAACCCTAACCCTAACCCTAACCCTAACCCTAACCCTAACCCTATCCCAAATCCTAACCCTAACCCTAACCCTAACCCTAACCCTAACCCTAACCCTAACCGAAACGCTAAACCTAACCCTAACCCTAACCCTAACCCTAACCCCAACCCTAACCCTAACCGAAACGCTAACCCTAACCCTAACCCTAACCCTAACCCTAACCCTAACCCTAACCCTAACCCTAACCCTAACCCTAACCCTAACCCTACCCCTAACCTTAACCCTAACCAAAACACTAACCCTAACCCTAACCCTAACCTTAAACCTATCCCTAACCCTAACCCTAACCCTAACCCGAACCCGAACCCTAACCCTAACCCTAACCCTAACCCTAACCCTAACCCTAACCCTAACCCTAACCCTAACCCTAACCCTAACCCTAACCCTAACCCTAAGCGAAACCCTAACCCTAACCCTAAGCCCAATCCTAAAAATATCCATAACCGAAACGCTAAACCTAACGCTAACCCTAACCCTAACCCTAACCCTAACCCTAACCCCAATCCTAACTCTAACCGTAACCCTAACCCTAACCCTAACCCTAACCCTTACCGAAATGCTAACCCTAACGCCAACCCTAACCCTAACCCCCACCCTAACCCTAACACTTACCGAAATGCTAACCCTAACGCCAACCCTAACCCTAACCCCAATCCTAACCCTAACCCTAACCCTAACCCTAACCGAAACGCTAACCCTAACCCTAACCCTAACCCTAACCCTAACCCTAACCCTAACCCTAACCCTATCCCAAATCCTAACCCTAACCCTAACCCTAACCCTAACCCTAACCCTAACCGAAACGCTAAACCTAACCCTAACCCTAACCCTAACCCTAACCCTAACCCCAACCCTAACCCTAACCGAAACGCTAACCCTAACCCTAACCCTAACCCTAACCCTAACCCTAACCCTAACCCTAACCCTAACCCTAACCGAAACGCTAACCCTAACCCTAACCCTAACCCTATCCCAAATCCTAACCCTAACCCTAACCCTAACCCTAACCCTAACCCTAACCCTAACCCTAACCCCAACCCCAACCCTAACCCTAACCCTAACCCTAACCCTAACCCTAACCCTAACCCTAACCCTAACCCCAACCCTAACCCTAACCGAAACCCTAACCCTAACCCTAACCCTAACCCTAACCCTAACCCTAACCCTAACCCTAACCCTAACCCTAACCCTAACCCTAACCCTAACCCTACCCTAACCCTAACCCTAACCCTAACCCTAACCCTAACCCTAACCCTAACCCTAACCCTAACCCGAACCCTAACCCTAAACCTAAACCTAACCCTAACCCTAACCCTAACCCTAACCCTAACCCTAACCCTAACCCTAACCGTAACCCTAACTCTAACCGTAACCCTAACCCTAACCCTAACCCTAACCCTTACCGAAATGCTAACCCTAACGCCAACCCTAACCCTAACCCTAACCCCAATCCTAACCCTAACCCTAACCCTAACCCTAACCCTAACCCTAACCCTAACCCTAACTCTAACCCTAACCCTAACCCTAACCCTAACCCTAACCCTAACCCTTACCGAAATGCTAACCCTAACGCCAACCCTAACCCTAACCCTAACCCCAATCCTAACCCTAACCCTAACCCTAACCCTAACCCTAACCCTAACCCTAACCCTAACCCTAACCCTAACCCTAACCCTAACCCTTACCCTAACCGAAACGCTAACCCTAACCCTAACCCTAACCCTAACCCTAACCCTAACCCTAACTCTAACCCTAACCCTAACTCTAACCTTCACCTTAACCCTAACCCTAACCCAACCCTAAGCCTAACCCTAACCCTAACCCTAACTCTAACCCTCACCCTAACCCTAACCCTAACCCTAACCCTAACCCTAACCCTAACCCTAACTCTAACCCTCACCCTAACCCTAACCCTAACCCTAACCCTAACCCTAACCCTAACCCTAACCCTAACCCTAACCCTAAATGAAATGCTAAAACTACTCCTAACCCTAACCCTAACCCTAACCCTAACCCTAACCCTAACCCTAACCCTAACCCTACCCCTAACCTTAACCCTAACCAAAACACTAACCCTAACCCTAACCCTAACCCTAACCCGAACCCGAACCCTAACCCTAACCCTAACCCTAACCCTAACCCTAACCCTAACCCTAACCCTAACCCTAACCCTAACCCTAACCTTCACCCTAACCCAAACCCTAACCCAACCCTAAGCCTAAGCCTAACCCTAACCCTAACCCTAACTCTAACCCTCACCCTAACCCTAACCCTAACCCTAACCCTAACCCTAACCCTAACCCTAACCCTAACCCTAACTCTAACCCTCACCCTAACCCTAACCCTAACCCTAACCCTAACCCTAACCCTAAATGAAATGCTAAAACTACTCCTAACCCTAACCCTAACCCTAACCCTAACCCTAACCCTAACCCTAACCCTAACCCTAACCCTACCCCTAACCTTAACCCTAACCAAAACACTAACCCTAACCCTAACCCTAACCTTAAACCTATCCCTAACCCTAACCCTAACCCTAACCCGAACCCGAACCCTAAGCATAACCCTAACCCTAACCCTAACCCTAACCCTAACCCTAACCCTAACCCTAAGCGAAACCCTAACCGTAACCCTAAGCCCAATCCTAAAAATATCTGTCAGGGGTTTAGGTGCAGAGGCACGGGCAAGGGAGGAAACAGAGAGCGAAGGGGAGGAGACAGAGGAAAGGATGAGTGATGACGACGACCCGAGATCTCCCAGTCTTTCCAGTGAATCAGAGGATTCACAGAAAGGAGCACCAGTGGCCAGGGCAAGGGGGGAATCTAGAGAGGCACCCCAGGAAGATAGAGCCAGAGGAGACTCAGGGGGGAGCAGCTGGAAATCGGGACCAGCGTCACCGCCAGGAAGCAGGGAAGAGGAAAGGAGCCAGGGGGGAAGCGCTGGCAGCTCACCACAGGAGGGAGGGCAGGAGTCAGGAGTGGCCACACCTCCATCGGGGAGCGAAGAAACGGTTAAGAGGAAAGTGGAAGGTTGGGCGCGCGCGCCAAGTTCAAATGCAGAGGAAGGCGGCGCAGTGAGCAGCCCCGAAAGGGAACCAGGTCCTAAAGCCCGGCGCAAGGAGGCAGAAGGGTCCGGGTCAGCGTCAGAAGAATCCCGGAAGGAAGAAGCCCCGGGGGGTAGAGGGACCCAGAGGAGGACAGTCAGGAGGAAAAGGTGGAGCAAGGCTAGGATATTAAGTTGGTGCGCACGGGGCGGAGACTCAGACGGAGCCTCGCCGATCTAGCTAGTAGACGTAGAGTTGCAGACAGCAGCGTGAGAATGGAAACTGTAATTCAATAAAGACTTTTACTTAATGACCGCTGGCTAGCGTGATCCTCTGTGAGCTAGGATCTTGAAGCAGCTCTGACAGTAGGCTCCGTCACCACATTGTGGGCATCTGCAGCCTCGAGGAGGGGAGAGAAACAGGCGCCCACTAGCGAGCTCACGAACGGCAGGAGACATGACGGCTGAGCAGCAGATAGAGGACCTCAGAAAAGCAGTAGCACAACTGAACGCCGAGGTTCTCGCATCCAGGAAGAGAGAGGACGAGGCAGCTGCCGCCTGCAGGGATCTCCAGGTCAGGTTAGACGTACTGACAAAGCAAACACCCCGGCAGGAGGGAATTGGGTTGGCGAGACGGACAGGCGGACTGCTCTCTCACTTCGATGGGAACCTGCAACAGTATCCCAACTTTAGAGCCGACGTACTGTGCGCACTGCAACTGTTGCATAAAGACTTTAGAGATGAACAGGAGAGAGTGGGGTTCATCATGTCCCATCTGCATGGGGAGGCGAAAGCATGGTTGCGCAATTTATGGAGAGATAACGATCCGGCGCTCCAGAATGCGGATGCCTTTATTAAAGCGATGGATGGGTGTTTCTTATCAAGTATTGACATTGATCTTGCACGGAAGGAGGTGCATGGGCTGAGACAAGGGAGGGCCAGCGTCAGACAGTATCATGCCCGCTTTTTCGCCTTGGTCAGCGCCCTGGAATGGGACAGAGATTCGGCTCCTGTAAGAGACCTCTTTTGGGAGGGACTGCACAACTCGATTAAAGATGAGATAGCGAGGGGGGAGAGACCCCGAACCACCCAGGAGGTCGTTCAGAGGGCACTGGCTGTGGGGGTGAGGCTGGAAGGACGTCCGTGGAGCAAGGACGAAGGACGTGGAGGGCGCGAACCAGCCGGGGGCCCCTCCTTCTTTCCCAGAGAAGCAGCACGGGCGCAATCCACGCCTCCGCCAGGAGGAGGAGCCGAACCTATGGAGGTTGGAGGTGCAAGGGCTCAGTCAGCAACCAGAGCCCTAGCACCGGCAGCAGTGAAGGCGAAGCCTCCTAGAGGGACCAGGAAGTGTTACGTCTGTGAGCAGCCAGGGCATATGGCGAAAGAGTGTCCCCAGAGGCCCCACAAGCTTACTGCAGCCTCAGCAATGGTGACTGCAGCAACGCAGCAGGGAGGACCACAGCAGGGAAACGACGATGTCTGGCTGGAGGAAGAGGCACTGGGGCCCAGCCAGACGTGTTAGTGACGCAGTCCCCAGAGATTTTACAGCCAGTGAACCCCCTCCCGCCCAAACCAGTAGTGAGGCTCACAGCATCTCTCCAGCTGCCCACTGGAATCACCATGGACGTGCCAATCACCATCGACTCCGGCAGCAACGCGGACTTTATAGGGCAGGAATTTGTCGACAGGCACGCTGTGCAGTTGCTGCCGGCCACACTGCCCCTGCAGGTTGTCACTGTGGATGGCAGGGAGCTGCTAGGGGGGCAAGTGGTGAAGCAGACGCCACCAATGGTGATGCGACTTGGAAATCACAGGGAAGTCATCAGCTTCAACGTCACTCAACTGTCTGACACGCCCATTGTATTGGGCATGAGTTGGCTGGACAAGCACAGCCCAACGATGGCTTGGTTCCAGAGGCAGCTGGTTTTCGGCTCTTCCTTTTGTGCTGAACACTGCATCGTACCCAGGCAGGAAGGAGAGGAAGAGGAGTCACAGCTGCTGCTAGGCACGCTGCAAGCGATTCCCCACAAGTACGCAGAATTTCTGGAAGTTTTCTGCGAGAAGGAGGCGGACAGGCTACCCCCTCACAGACCATATGACTGCAAAATTGACCTGCTGCCGGGGGCGGCGCTGCCTAAAGGGAAGCTGTATTCCATGTCTGAGGACGAACTGCAGGAACTCAAAGACTTCATCGATCATAATTTGGAGCGCGGTTTCATCCGAGAGTCTAAGGCAGCGGGGGGCAGTCCTGTATTCTTTGTTAAGAAGCGAGCCACGCCCCAAAAAAGACTCGTAGTGGATTACAGGATTTTGAACAGTGTGACCAAGCCGTCGGACTTCCCCATGCCCCGCATCGACGACCTCCTGGCGAAGGTACGGAAGGGAAAGGTGTTCACCAAGTTGGACCTGCGGGGGGCGTACAACCTCATTCGCATGCGGGAGGGTGATGAGTGGAAGACAGCCATGTTCACGCCACTGGGTACCTACGAATACAGAGTTATGCCTTTTGGACTGCAAAATGGCGCTCACGTTTTTCAAGCATTTATGCATCACGTGTTGGCGGGACTTCTCTACAAGACGTGCGTCTGTTTCTTGGATGACATCCTGATCTTTTCGGAGTCGCAGCAAGAACATGACAAGCACGTCAAGGAAGTGCTGGGCAGGCTAAAGCAACACAGGCTCTACGCCAAGCTGGAGAAGTGCCAATTTGACGTGCCGGAGGTGGATTTTCTGGGCTACAAGCTGTCTGACAAGGGGCTCGCCATGGACAGCGCCAAGGTTCGAGCAGTGTTGGATTGGAAGAGCCCACGCAACCGGAAGGAGGTCCAACGGTTTGTCGGCTTTGCGAACTTCTATCGCAAGTTTATCAAGGGCTTCGCGATGCAGACGGCGGCCATCACTGACACCCTTAGCTCCAAGAAGAAGAAGTCCATCTGGACAGAGCAGGCGGAGCAGTCCTTTCAGGCCCTCAAGCGTCTCTTCGCGTCGGAAGAGCAGCTGCTTCATGTCAACCCCAGCATGCCGATGAGGGTGGAGACAGACGCTTCGGACAGAGCAGTGGGGGCGGTCCTGCTGCAGAAGGACCAGCAGGGCGTGTGGCGGCCGGGAGCGTTTTACTCCAGGAAGCTCAGCAAGTCCGAGCAGAACTACACCATATGGGACAGGGAGTTGCTGGCCATTCATGCAGCGTTCAAGGCGTGGAGGCACTTTCTGATCGGCGCCAAGCACACGGTGCAGGTTTGCACGGACCACAAGAATCTGGAACACTGGCGCACGGCACAGTTCCTGAACCAGAGGCAGATACGTTGGGCTGAGTTCTTTGCGGACTTCGACTTCCGAATAGAGTATGTCCCGGGGGACACCAACATCATGGCAGACGCTCTCTCCCGCAAGCCACAGTATCTGGAGGACGCAACACCAGCGGCCGCCATGCACATCTTTGCACCGACAGTGTGGGCGTGCGCCGCGGCGACCGTGGACCTAGAGGCGGTGCGGCGAGCGTTGCAGGGGGACTCCTTCGCACAAACGAAGATGGCAGAGGTGCGAGGGGGCAAGGCAGCGGCCGACGGTTTCCAGCTACGAGATGGATTGCTCATCCGTAAAGGGGCCATCTACGTGCCGGGTGACGAACTTCGAGCCAAGGTGCTACAGCAGCTGCACGACGCACCCACGGCCGGGCACTTTGGCAAGGAGAAGACGGTGGAATTAGTAGCCAGGGATTTCTGGTGGCCTGGAATGAGAGGGGAGGTCGCAGACTACGTGGCGAGGTGTGACACTTGCCAGAGGGCAAAGACGGTGCACAAACCGCCGGCTGGACTGTTGGAGCCGCTGCAAACTCCGGTCGAACCTTGGGAAAGGGTGGCTCTGGACTTTGTCACGGATCTGCCCAGCTCAAGGGGCAAGACGGCAGTGTTGGTGGTGGTGGACCTGTTCTCCAAGATGGCGCATTTCATTCCGTGTGCTAAGGTGGCCACGGCAGAGCAAACCGCCAAACTGTTCATAGACCACGTGTTCAAGGTTCACGGTCTGCCACGGTCTATTCTGTCCGACCGCGGGCGGCAGTTCATCTCGAACTTCTGGCAGAAGCTGATGGGCTTCCTAAACGTCAAGATCAATCTGGCGTCGGCGAGACACCCGCAGACCAACGGGCAAGCGGAGCGAGCCAATGCCATCATGCAGCAGTACCTGAGATGTTATGCGAACCAACAGCCTGCGACGTGGGTGGATTACCTGCCGCTTGCAGAGTTTGCCTACAACAACACGAAGCACGTATCCACGGGCGTCACGCCGTTCTTCGCCAACAACGGGCGGCACCCTAGAACCTTCCCGGGACTGGAATGCAGGGGAGAAGGGGAGCCGCAGTCAGCAGATGCGTTCGCGTCGGAGCTGCAGGAAGTCCACGATCAGCTGCGGCGCCACCTGGAGCTGGCTAAACACGCATACAAGGTACAAGCGGACAAACACAGAAGGGTTGGCGAAGAGCTCCACGTGGGAGACTGGGTCTGGTTAGCAGCCCACGCAGTGCCGGCCAGGTCGTTGGCCAAGAAGAAACTAGGGCATAAACAACTGGGGCCCTACCAAGTCGAAGAGCAGGTCAACCCGGTGGCTTTCAGGCTGGCGCTTCCGGAGGGTTCCAGAATGCATCCGGTGTTCCACAGATCGGTGCTCACTCCCTACAAGGCACCGCACAGGTTCCAGGAACCCGGAACGGCGCCGAGTCCGCTCAGAGAAGGAACGGGGCACGCGGGAGTGGCACAGGAGGAGCGCATCAACGAAGTCACGGAGATTTTGGACTCCAGATGGGGGGAAGAGGGAGTAGAATACTTTCTCGCCAGGGAGGGCACCCCGGCCAGTGCGAACAGCTGGGTGCCGGGCTACGCTTTAGACGAACCTCTGCTCAAAGACGAGTTTCATGCCCTCTTCCCACATAGACCTATGCCAGCGGACTTTTTCGACGACTGGCTTTTCACGCCCACGCTTTCGGACAGCACGTTCAGGGGGTTCGACTCGGACGAAGAACCAACACGAGACGTCCGTTCCCCGGAGGGGTCACCCTCGGGATCTGTCTCAGAACCCTCGTATTGGTGGGACGATAGGCCGGAGGAGCAGTTCCGCAGGAAGTGGCTGGACTGTTCCGGCCGAGCAACGCCGCCTGGAGGAAGTGCGGGAGAGACGGACATGGACATTTTCGGGGACGACCCTGGTTTCGAGCACGGCGGCACAGAGATGGAAGAGGAGGTGACTGTCGTCAACGAGAGCAGGGAGGAAGACCCGGAAGAGTTCCGATGGAGGCCTGCCACGGGAAGCGACCGATATCCGACGTTCGTCCCTTTGCAACAGCAGCCCCCAGCTCCAGCACCGGAAGGAGGGGAGGGGGGACTGGGGGGCTTCGAGGGGGGGATGGATGTCAGGGGTTTAGGTGCAGAGGCACGGGCAAGGGAGGAAACAGAGAGCGAAGGGGAGGAGACAGAGGAAAGGATGAGTGATGACGACGACCCGAGATCTCCCAGTCTTTCCAGTGAATCAGAGGATTCACAGAAAGGAGCACCAGTGGCCAGGGCAAGGGGGGAATCTAGAGAGGCACCCCAGGAAGATAGAGCCAGAGGAGACTCAGGGGGGAGCAGCTGGAAATCGGGACCAGCGTCACCGCCAGGAAGCAGGGAAGAGGAAAGGAGCCAGGGGGGAAGCGCTGGCAGCTCACCACAGGAGGGAGGGCAGGAGTCAGGAGTGGCCACACCTCCATCGGGGAGCGAAGAAACGGTTAAGAGGAAAGTGGAAGGTTGGGCGCGCGCGCCAAGTTCAAATGCAGAGGAAGGCGGCGCAGTGAGCAGCCCCGAAAGGGAACCAGGTCCTAAAGCCCGGCGCAAGGAGGCAGAAGGGTCCGGGTCAGCGTCAGAAGAATCCCGGAAGGAAGAAGCCCCGGGGGGTAGAGGGACCCAGAGGAGGACAGTCAGGAGGAAAAGGTGGAGCAAGGCTAGGATATTAAGTTGGTGCGCACGGGGCGGAGACTCAGACGGAGCCTCGCCGATCTAGCTAGTAGACGTAGAGTTGCAGACAGCAGCGTGAGAATGGAAACTGTAATTCAATAAAGACTTTTACTTAATGACCGCTGGCTAGCGTGATCCTCTGTGAGCTAGGATCTTGAAGCAGCTCTGACAATATCCATAACCGAAACGCTAAACCTAACGCTAACCCTAACCCTAACCCTAACCCTAACCCTAACCCCAATCCTAACTCTAACCGTAACCGTAACCCTAACCCTAACCCTAACCCTAACCCTTACCGAAATGCTAACCCTAACGCCAACCCTAACCCTAACCCCCACCCTAACCCTAACCCTTACCGAAATGCTAACCCTAACGCCAACCCTAACCCTAACCCCAATCCTAACCCTAACCCTAACCCTAACCCTAACCGAAACGCTAACCCTAACCCTAACCCTAACCCTAACCCTAACCCTAACCCTAACCCTAACCCTAACCCTAACCCTAACCCTATCCCAAATCCTAACCCTAACCCTAACCCTAACCCTAACCCTAACCCTAACCGAAACGCTAAACCTAACCCT
>NW_027670332.1:112500-132500 GCF_964188305.1 Podarcis bocagei
AACCCTAACCCTAACCCTAACCCTAACCCTAACCCTACCCTAACCCTAACCCTAACCCTAACCCCAACCCCAACCCTAACCCTAACCCCAACCCTAACCCTAACCCTAACCCTAACGCCAACCCTAACCCTAACCCCCACCCTAACCCTAACCCTTACTGTCAGCGGCTGCCTCAGGTCTCAGCTCACAAAAGACCAACGCCAAGCTCTTCTTATATACAAGGATGTTCATTATTGGTTCCACAACCGAGGCGTGCAGCCCCGAGTGTCTAACGTCAGACATTTGAAGTCCCCTCTGACTCGGTCCCGCCCCTGCACCAACTTATGAGGCTTGTGCTAGACCACCTCTTCCTGTCTTTCCTTTTCCGCAGGGTCTTTCTGCCCCCCTGGGTTCCTTCCCTCCTGCTCTCTCCCGAAGCGGATTCCTGAGATGCCTGTTCCCCCCTCCTTCGTGCTTTGGGGCTGGGCTCCTCCTCCGGGCTTTCTCAGTTTCCGCGCGCCTCCACATTTGAACTTGGCGCGCGCTCTCTACCCCTGACCTTCCTTTTGACACTGACACTACTCCCTGTACTACTCTCCCCCTCTTCCGGCAGGACGTTCTCCCCAGATCTCCTTCCCCTGTCTCTTTCCTGCTCCGCTCCGTGTGTCACACTGGGAACCCCCCTCTCTTCCCTTCGTTCCTGCTGGGAAGCCGACCCCGATCTCCCACTCCCGCTCGGGGTTTCCTTGCTGCTTCCCTGCTCCTGGCAGGTCCCCCCTGTGACCCCCCCTTGTCCTGACTAGGGGCGCCCCCTCCTGAGAATCCTCCGATTCACTTGAGAGACTCATGGAAGATCTCAAGTCATTGTCATCCTCTTCCTCACTGTCCTGGGATTCTTCCTCGTCGCTCTCCGTCTCCTCCCTCACCTGTGCCTCTGTCTCTGAACCCCTGACATCCATCCCCCCCTCGAAGCCCCCCCTTCCCCCCTCCCGCTGCTCGGGCGCAGGTTCCGGGGGCTCCGTCGTTGCGGAGGTCGCTGCCGGACACAGGTCGTCGACGTCGATCTCCTCTGCTTCCAGTTCATTGTTTGTGTACTCAAACCCATTGTCCTCTCCCAACATGTTCACGTCCTCCCCTCCCCCTGTTGCCTGGGTGGGGTCTGCTTGCCAAGGACCCACCCGCCACCTCATGCGCCAGTCCTCTTCTGGTTGGTCGTCCCACCAGTAAGAAGGGTCGGTGTCCACCCCCGAACACGATCCCCTTGGAGGGCTCGACTCTGGCGTCGTCTCCTCTGCGGAGGAGAACCCTCGGAAGGTGCTGGCGGAAAGTGTGGGCGTAAAAAGCCAATCGTCGAAAAACTGTGCTGGCATGGGCCTGTGTGGGAAAAGGGCATGGAACTCGTCCTTGAGGAGGGGTTCGTCCAAAGCGTAGTCTGGCACCCAACTGTTGGTGCTGGCTGGGGCGCCCTCCCTGGCGAGAAAATATTCTACTCCCTCTTCCCCCCATCTCGAGTCCAGAATCTCTGTGACCTCGTTGACTGGTTCGTCCTTAGGTGACCTCCCCCTCTTGGGCGACTCCCTGCTTGGTTCTGGTGCCGTCCCTGACTCCTGAAATCTGTGTGGGGCCTTGTAGGGGGTGAGCATCGACCTATGAAAGACCGGGTGCATTCTGGAACCCTCGGGGAGGGCCAATCGAAACGCTACGGGATTGATCCTGGCCTCAACTTGGTACGGCCCTAGTTGCCTGTGTCCTAGCTTCTTTTTAGCTAACGACTTGGCCGGCACCGCTTGGGCCGCTAACCATACCCAGTCTCCCACCTGGATGTCTTCCCCCTCCCTCCTGTGTTTGTCCGCCTGCACCTTATAGGCTTGTTTAGCTAGCTCTAAATGTCTCCGTAGCTCGTCGTGCACCTCTTGCAATTCTGCTGCGAAATGATCGGCTTCCTGTGGCTCCCCCTCCCCCGTCGTTACGAGCCCCGGGAAGGTTCTGGGATGCCTTCCATTGTTAGCGAAGAACGGCGTCACCCCCGTCGACGCGTGCTTCGTGTTGTTGTAGGCAAACTCAGCCATCGGCAGTGTCAGGGCTGCCACTCAGTCCCAGCTCACATAGGACCACGTTAGCCAGCGTTCAGGTTAAAAGAGTCTTTATTGGATTACAGCTTCCATTTCCAAACTGCAATATGCAGCCCTACTTCTTCTAGGTCAGACCGGCGAAGACCCGTCTGAGTCTCCGCCTCTAGCACACCAGCTTAATACCCTAGCCTTGCTCCACCTCCTGCGCCTTTCCCTCCGTCTCTGGGTCCTTCTGCCCCCCGGGGTCTCCTTTTTCCTACTCTCTTCTGACGCGGACCCCCCTGACCCTTCCGCCTCCTTGCGGCGGGCTTTGGGACCTGGTTCACTCTCTGGGCTGCTTACTGCGCCAGCTTCCGCTACATTTGAACTTGGCGCGCGCGCCCAACTCTCAACCTTCCTCTTGATCGTTTCGTCGCTCCCCGAGGTGGACGTGACTACTCCTGACTCATGCCCTCCCTCCTTCTGAAAGCCTCCGGAACCCGATATCTGGTCCCCTTTCTCCCCGCTGTTCCCGTCTGGGTACGTGGGTCCCGATCTCCAACTGCTGCTCTCTGATTCCTCTCTGGACCCTTCTTCCTGGGGTGTCCCCCTGCTTTCCCCCCTTGCTCTGACTGCTGGCGCTCCCTTCTGGGAATCCTCGGACTCACTGGATAAGCTCGGCGATCTCGGTTCGTCATCCCCACTCATCTTTCCTTCGTATTCCTCCCCCTCGCTCTCTGTCTCCTCCCTTCTCTGCGTCTCTGCTTCTGAACCCCTGACATCCATCCCCCCCTCGAAGCCCCCCCTTCCCCCCTCCCCACTTTCAAGGGTGGTTGCAGGGTGCTCCATCATCACAGGAGTGAATGCCGGATACAGTTCGCTCCTCGTTGCTGGCCGCCAACTGAAGACCTCCGAGTCTTCCTCCTCGCGTTCGTCAACGGTGAGCTGCTCCGCCTCCATTTCAGTGCCGCCGTGCTCGAAACCGAGATCCTCCCCGCACACGTCCATGTCAGTCTCTGCGTCGGTCGCTTGACCTGGCATCTCCAGCCACCTCCGGCGCCACTGCTCCTCTGGCCGATCGTCCCACCAATACGAGGTGTCGGACGCCGAACCCTCCGGTGACCCCTCTGGGGAATGTGTGCGCTGTGCGGGCTCCCCGTCCGAGTCGAAGCCATGGAACGTGCTGGAGGAAAGTGTGGGCGTGAACAACCAGTCGTCGAAGAAGCCTGCTGGCATGGGTCTGTGTGGGAAAAGGGCATGAAACTCGTCCTTGAGCAGGGGTTCCTCCAAAGCGTAGTCTGGCACCCAGCTATTAGCACTAGCCCGGGTGCCCTCCCTGGCTAGGAGGTATTCCACTCCGTCTTCCCCCCATCTGGAGTCCAAAATCTCCGTGACTTCGTTGATGGGGTCCTGCTGTGGCAATCTTCCCGCCTCCGACCGCTCCTGAGACGGACTCGGTGCTGTTCCTGGTTCCTGGAACCTGTGAGGTGTCCTGTAGGGAGTGAGCACCGACCTGTGGAACACCGGATGCATCCTGGAACCCTCCGGGAGCACCAGCCTGAAAGCTACTGGGTTGATCTGCGCTTCGACTTGGTATGGACCGAGTTGCTTGTGCCCCAACTTCTTTTTGGCTAACGATCTGGTCGGCACTGCGTGGGCTGCCAACCAGACCCAGTCTCCCACTCGGATCTCTTCGCCAACCCGCCTGTGCTTGTCCGCTTGCACCTTGTATGCGTGCTTCGCTAGCTCCAGCTGCTGTCGGAGTTGATCGTGGACCTCCTGCAACTCAGACGCGAAAGCGTCCGCCGTCTGCGGTTCCCCTTCCCCCACTCTGTCCAGTCCCGGGAAGGTTCTGGGATTCCTCCCATTGTTGGCGAAGAACGGTGTCACCCCTGTGGACACGTGCTTCGTGTTGTTGTAGGCGAACTCGGCGAGCGGCAGGTAATCCACCCACGTCGCAGGCTGTTGATTGGCATAGCATCTCAGGTACTGCTGCATGATGGCATTGACCCTCTCCGCTTGCCCGTTGGTCTGCGGGTGTCTCGCTGATGTCAGGTTGATTTTGACGTTCAGGAAGCCCATCAGCTTCTGCCAGAAATTCGAGATGAACTGGCGACCGCGGTCGGACAGTATAGACCGCGGCAGCCCGTGCACTTTGAAAACGTGATCTATGAACAGTTTGGCTGTTTGTTCTGCCGTGGGCACCTTCGCACACGGTATGAAGTGTGCCATCTTGGTGAACAAGTCCACCACCACTAGTACAGCCGTCTTGCCTCTCGAGCTGGGTAGATCCGTGACAAAGTCCAGGGCCACCCTCTCCCACGGTTCAAACGGCGTTTGCAGCGGTTCGAGCAGTCCCGCCGGTGGTTTGTGCACCGGCTTGGCCCTCTGGCAGGTGTCGCACCTCGCGACGTAGTCCGCGACTTCCCCTCTCAGTCTGGGCCACCAAAAGTCCCTTGCGACTAATTCCACCGTTTTTTCCGTGCCAAAGTGCCCGGCCGTGGGTGCGTCGTGCAACTGCTGCAGTACCTTGGCGCGAAGTTCATCTCCAGGCACGTAGATGGCCCCTTTACGTAAGAGCAAGCCGTCCCGTATCTGGAACTCGTCGCTCTTCGCCGTGCCCTTGTGCACCTCGGCCATCTTCGCCTGCGCGAATGAGTCGTCCTGCCGCACCGCCTCCAGGTCAACTGTGGCTGAAGCGCACGCCCACGCTGTTGGCGCGAAGATGTGCATGGCTGCCGCTGGCATCGCCTCTTCGAGGTATTGCGGTTTTCGGGACAGTGCATCCGCCATGATGTTGGTGTCGCCTGGGACGTACTCTATTCGGAAATCGAAGTCAGCAAAGAACTCCGCCCAACGTATCTGCCTCTGGTTCAGGAACTTCGCCGTGCGCCAGTGCTCCAGATTCTTGTGGTCCGTGCAGACCTGCACAATGTGCTTGGCGCCGATCAGGAAGTGCCTCCATGCTTTGAATGCTGCATGAATGGCAAGCAACTCCCTGTCCCAGATGGTGTAGTTCTGCTCCGACTTGCTGAGCTTTCTGGAGTAGAACGCTCCCGGTCTCCAGACCCCCTGTGGGTCCCTCTGCAGCAGGACAGCTCCCACTGCTCTATCGGACGCGTCTGTCTCTACCCGCATCGGTCTGCTGGGGTCGATATGCAGCAGTTGCTCTTCCGACGCGAAGAGACGCTTGAGTGCCTGAAAGGACTGCTCTGCCTGCTCCGTCCAGATGAATTTCTTTTTCTTGGAGCTTAGCGTGTCCGTAATAGCCGCCGTCTGCATCGCGAACCCTTTGATAAACTTGCTGTCAGGGCTGCCGCCCAGTCCCAGCTCACATAGGACCAAGTCAGCCAGTACTTAGTTTCAAAGAGTCTTTATTGGATTACAGGTTCCATTTCCAAACTGCAATGTGCAGCCCTACTTCTTCTAGGTCAGAACGACGAAGACCCGTCTGAGTCTCCGCCTCTAGCACACCAGCTTAATACCCTAGCCTTGCTCCACCTCCTGCGCCTTTCCCTCCGTCTCTGGGTCCTTCTGCCCCCCGGGGTCTCCTTTTTCCTACTCTCTTCTGACGCGGACCCCCCTGACCCTTCCGCCTCCTTGCGGCGGACTTTGGGACCTGGTTCACTCTCTGGGCTGCTTACTGCGCCAGCTTCCGCTACATTTGAACTTGGCGCGCGCGCCCAACTCCCAACCTTCCTCTTGATCGTTTCGTCGCTCCCCGAGGTGGGCGTGACTACTCCTGACTCATGCCCTCCCTCCTTCTGAAAGCCTCCGGAACCCGATATCTGGTTCCCTTTCTCCCCGCTGCTCCCGGCTGGGTACGTGGGTCCCGATCTCCAACTGCTGCTCTCTGATTCCTCTCTGGACCCTTCTTCCTGGGGTGTCCCCCTGCTTTCCCCCCTTGCTCTGACCGTTGGCGCTCCCTTCTGGGAATCCTCGGACTCACTGGATAAGCTCGGCGATCTCGGTTCGTCATCCCCACTCATCTTTCCTTCGTATTCCTCCCCCTCGCTCTCTGTCTCCTCCCTTCTCTGCGTCTCTGCTTCTGAACCCCTGACACTTGCGATAGAAGTTGGCGAAGCCGACAAACCGCTGGACCTCCTTCCGGTTGCGCGGGCTCTTCCAATCCAACACCGCTCGCACCTTGGCGCTGTCCATGGCTAGCCCCTTGTCCGACAACTTGTAACCCAAGAAATCCACCTCCGTCGTGTCGAACTGGCACTTCTCCAGTTTGGCGTACAGTCTATGCTGCTGCAACCTCTCCAGCACCTCCCGAACGTCTTGGTCATGCGCTTGCTGCGACTCGGAGAATATCAGGATGTCATCCAGAAAGCAGACGCACTTCTTGTAGAGGAGTCCCGCCAACACATGATGCATGAAAGCTTGAAAACAGTGAGAACCGTTTTGCAATCCAAACGGCATCACTCTGTACTCGTAGGTGCCCAGAGGCGTGAACATGGCTGTCTTCCACTCATCGCCCTCCCTCATGCGGATGAGATTGTACGCCCCTCGCAGGTCCAACTTGGTAAACACGCGTCCCTTGCGCACCGTCGCCAGTAGGTCGTCAATCCTGGGCATGGGGAAATCAGAGGGCTTGGTCATCTTGTTCAAGAGGCGAAAATCCACCACCAGCCTCTTTTGGGGCGTGTCCTTCTTCTTCACAAAGAAAACAGGACTGCCCCCTACTGCCCTGGACTCCCGGATGAAACCGCGCTCCAAATTGTGATCTATGAACTGTTTGAGTTCCTGTAGTTCATCCTCAGACATGGAATACAGCCTCCCCTTCGGTAGCGTCGCCCCTGGTAGGAGGTCAATCTTGCAGTCATATTGCCTGTGCGGTGGTAACTTGTCTGCCTCCTTCTCGCAGAAGACCTCCAGAAAGTCTGCGTATTTGTGGGGGACTGCTTGCAACGTTCCCAACTGCAGTTGTGATTCCTCCTCCTCTCCCTCCTGTCCGGGCAGGATGCAGTGTTCTGCGCAGTAAGAGGAGCCGAAGATCAGCTGTCGCTGGTACCAAGCCAGTGTCGGACTGTGCCTGTCCAGCCAACTCATGCCCAACACAATGGGTGTGTCCGACAGTCGTGTGACGTTAAAACTGATGACTTCCCTGTGGTTGCCAAGGCGCATCACCATTGGCGGCGTTTGCTTCACCACCTGCCCCCCCAGCAACTCTCTGCCATCCACTGTGACGACTTGCAGGGGCAGAGTGGCCGGCAATAGCTGTATAGCGTGCTGCTCCACAAAATCCTGTGCTATAAAGTCTGCGTTGCTTCCAGAATCCACAGAAAGCGGGACTTCGATAGTGACGCCATCGGGCAGCTGGAGAGATGCTGTGAGTTGCACTACTGGTTTGGGTGGGAGGGGGTCTGTGGGTTGCAAGATCGCTGGGGACTGCTTCAGTGATGCGTCTGGCTGGGCCCCAGTGCCTCTGTCTCCAGCCAGACATCGTCGTTTCCCTGCTGGTGTTCGCTGTGTTGCGTGGCCGCTTTCACCGTTGCGGAGGCTGCAGTGTGCTTGGAGCTCCTCTGGGGACACTCTTTCGCCAAGTGTTGAGAGCTGTCGCATATATAACACTTCCTGGTCCCTCTAGGAGGTTTAGTCTTGACTGCCGCCGGTGCAGGGGCTCTGGTAGCTGACTGAGCCCTGGCTCCTCCCACCTCCCTAGGTTCCACTCCCCCTCCTGGCGGAGGTGTAGATTGCGCACGCGTAGCGTCCCTGGGAACGAAAGAGAAACTTCTCGCTGCTTCGCGCCCTCCACGTCCTTCGTCTCTGCACCACGGACGTTCTTCCAGCCTCACCCCCACAGTCAGCGCCCTTTGGACCACCTCCTGCGTGCTCCGGGGCCTCTCCCCCCTCGCAATTTCGTCTTTAACAGCACTGCTTAATCCCTCTCAGAAGAGGTCTCTGACTGGGGGCGAATCCCGGTCCCATTCCAAGGCACTGACCAGCGCAAAAAAGCGGGCGTGATACTGGCGTACGCTCGCCCTCCCTTGTTTCAGTCCATGAATCTCCCGTCGGGCAAGATCCACGTCAATGGTAGATAAAAAGCACGCATCCATCGCTTTGATAAAGGCATCTGCATTCTGAAGCGCCGGATCTTTATCCCTCCACAAATTGCGTAGCCACGCTTTAGCATCCCCATGCAAATGGGATAGTATAAACCCCACTTTCTCTTCCTCATCCCTAAAGTCTTTCGCCAGCAGTTGCAGTGCGCACATTACGTCTGCTCGAAAATTGGGGTACTGTTGTAAATTCCCATCGAAGTGAGCCACAAGCCCTCCTGCTCTCCGTGCCAACCCAACCCCCTCCGGTCTGGGTCCTGGCTGCCCATGCTTAACCAATGCTTCAAACCTGGCATGGAGATCTCTGTAGGCGGCTGCCGCATCCTCCTCCCTTTTCTTGGATGCCTGTACCTCCGCGTTCAATTGGGTCACTGCCTGTTGCAGCGCTGAAATTTTCTCTGCTTCCGTCATCTCTGCCAACCGTTGTGAGCTCGCTCCCAAACACCAATTTCCTCCTCTCGCTGCTTCTGCCTCCGCTGCGAGGTATCAGGTGTCCGAAGCTTAAATGAGACGGGTCTTACTGTCAGGGCTGCCACTCAGTCCCAGCTCACATAGGACCACGTTAGCCAGCGTTCAGGTTAAAAGAGTCTTTATTGGATTACAGCTTCCATTTCCAAACTGCAATATGCAGCCCTACTTCTTCTAGGTCAGACCGGCGAAGACCCGTCTGAGTCTCCGCCTCTAGCACACCAGCTTAATACCCTAGCCTTGCTCCACCTCCTGCGCCTTTCCCTCCGTCTCTGGGTCCTTCTGCCCCCCGGGGTCTCCTTTTTCCTACTCTCTTCTGACGCGGACCCCCCTGACCCTTCCGCCTCCTTGCGGCGGGCTTTGGGACCTGGTTCACTCTCTGGGCTGCTTACTGCGCCAGCTTCCGCTACATTTGAACTTGGCGCGCGCGCCCAACTCTCAACCTTCCTCTTGATCGTTTCGTCGCTCCCCGAGGTGGGCGTGACTACTCCTGACTCATGCCCTCCCTCCTTCTGAAAGCCTCCGGAACCCGATATCTGGTCCCCTTTCTCCCCGCTGTTCCCGTCTGGGTACGTGGGTCCCGATCTCCAACTGCTGCTCTCTGATTCCTCTCTGGACCCTTCTTCCTGGGGTGTCCCCCTGCTTTCCCCCCTTGCTCTGACTGCTGGCGCTCCCTTCTGGGAATCCTCGGACTCACTGGATAAGCTCGGTGTCAGAGCTGCTTGAAGATCCTAGCTCACAGAGGATCACGCTAGCCAGCGATCATTAAGTAAAAGTCTTTATTGAATTGCAGTTTCCATTCTCACGCTGCTGCGCGCAACTCTACGTCTAGTAGCTAGATCGGCGAAGCTCCGTCTGAGTCTCCGCCCCTTGTGCACCAACTTAATATCCTAGCCCTGCTCCACCTTTTCCGCCTGACTGTCCTCCTCTGGGTCCCTCTACCCCCCGGGGTTTCTTCCTTCCTGGATTCTTCTGACGCTGACCCGGACCCTCCTGCCTCCTTGCGCCGGGCTTTAGGACCTGGTTCCCTTTCCGGGCTGCTTACTGCGCCGCCTTCCTCTGCATTTGAACTTGGCGCGCGCGCCCAACCTTCCACTTTCCTCTTAACCGTTTCTTCGCTCCCCGATGGAGGTGTGGCCACTCCTGACTCATGCCCTCCCTCCTGTGGTGAGCTGCCAGCGCTTGCCCCCTGGCTCCCTTCTTCTTCTCTGCTCCCTGGCGGTGACGCTGGTCCCGATTTCCAACTGCTCTCCCCTGAGTCCCCTCTGGCTCTATCTTCCTGGGGTCCCCCCCTAGACTCCCCCCTTGCCCTGGCCACTGGTGCTCCTTTCTGTGAATCCTCTGATTCACTGGAAAGACTAGGAGATCTCGGGTCGTCGTCATCACTCATCTTTTCTTCTGCCTCCTCCCCTTCGCTCTCTGTTTCCTCCCTTGGCCTTGCCTCTGCTCCTAAATCCCTGACATCCGGCGATCTCGGTTCGTCATCCCCACTCATCTTTCCTTCGTATTCCTCCCCCTCGCTCTCTGTCTCCTCCCTTCTCTGCGTCTCTGCTTCTGAACCCCTGACAGGCAGGTAATCCACCCAAGCCACAGGTCGCTGATTGGCGTAACATCTCAGGTACTGCTGCATGATCGCGTTGACCCTCTCTGCTTGGCCGTTGGTCTGCGGATGTCTCGCCGACGACAGGTTGATTTTGACGTGCAGGATCCCTAGGAGCTTCCGCCAGAAACTGGACACAAACTGGCGCCCCCTGTCGGACAGAATGGACCGTGGCAACCCATGCACCTTGAACACGTGGTTGATGAACAGTTTGGCTGTCTGCTCCGCTGTCGCCACCTTCGCGCAAGGAATGAAATGCGCCATCTTGGTGAACAGGTCTACAACCACAAGCACCGCCGTCTTGCCTCGCGAACTGGGCAGATCAGTGACAAAGTCCAGCGCCACCCTCTCCCACGGTTGCAGTGGCGTTTCCAGCGGTTCCAGCAGTCCCGCTGGCTTCTGGTGCACTGGCTTGGACCTTTGGCACGTGTCACACCTGGCGACGTACTCCGCGACCTCCCCTCGCATCTGGGGCCACCAAAAGTCTCTGGCCACTAATTCCGTCGTCTTTTCCTTGCCGAAGTGGCCAGCGCTGGGTGCGTCGTGCAACTGCTGCAGAACCTTCGCGCGGAGATCGTCTCCCGGAATGTAGAGAGCACCTTTACGGGTCAGCAGGCCGTCGCGTATCTGGAACTCGTCGTCCTTCGCTGTGCCCCTCCGCACCTCTTCCATCTTGGATTGTGCGAACGGATCCGCCTGCAACGCGCGACGCACCGCCTCCAGGTCCACGGCGGCTGAAGCTCACGCCCACGCCTGCGGTGCAAAAATGTGCTTGGCTGCCACTGGTGCCGCTGCCTCGAGATACTGCGGTTTCCTGGAGAGCGCATCTGCTATGACATTGTTGTCGCCTGGGATGTACTCTATCCTGAAATCGAAATCCGCAAAGAACTCCGCCCAGCGTATGTGCCTCTGGCTCTGTAGCTTCGCCGTGCGCCAGTACTCTAGGTTCTTGTGGTCCGTGCGGACCTGCACGGTGTGCTTGGCTCCGATGAGAAAGTGCCTCCACGCCTTGAAAGCTGCGTGGGTGGCCAGCAACTCCCTGTCCCAAATGGTGTAGTTCTGCTCCGACTTGCTGAGCTTTCTGGAGTAGAAAGCACAGGGCCTCCAGTTTCCCTGCGGGTCTTCCTGTAAGAGGACGGCCCCCACCGCTCTGTCAGATGCGTCAGTCTCCACCCTCATGGGCCTGCCAGGATTCACGTGTAGCAGCTGTTCTTCGGACGCGAAGAGACTCTTAAGTCTCCTGAAGGACTGCTCCGCTTGGTCCGTCCAGGTGAACTTCTTCTTCTTGGAGCTGAGAGTGTCCGTGATAGCTGCCGTCTCCTTGGCGAAACCCCTGATGAACTTGCGGTAAAAGTTGGCGAAGCCGACGAACCTCTGGACCTCTTTCCGATTTCGCGGGCTCTTCCAGTCCAACACCGCGCGGACCTTGGCGCTGTCCATGGCTAGTCCCCTGTCGGACAGCCTATAGCCCAGAAAATCCACCTCCGTCACGTCAAATTGGCACTTCTCCAGCTTGGCGTAGAGCCTGTGCTCCCGTAGCCTCTGCAGGACCTCCTTCACGTCGCTCTCGTGAGCCTCCGGCGATTCTGAGAAGATCAGAATGTCGTCAAGGAAACATACGCACTTCTTGTAGAGGAGTCCCGCTAGCACATGATGCATAAAAGCTTGGAAAAAGTGGGAGCCATTTTGGAGAACAAACGGCATAACTCTGTATTCGTAGGTGCCCAACGGCGTGAACATGGCCGTCTTCCACTCATCACCCTCTCGCACGCTGTCAGGGGTTCAGGAGCAGAGGCGAGGGCAAGGGAGGAAACAGAGAGCGAGGGGGAGGAGGCAGAAGAAAAGATGAGTGATGACGACGACCCGAGATCTCCGAGTCTTTCCAGTGAATCAGAAGATTCACAGAAAGGAGCACCAGTGGCCAGGGCAAGGGGGGAGACTAGGGGGACACCCCAGGGAGATAGAGCCAGAGGGGACTCAGAGGAGAGCAGTTGGAAATCGGGACCAGCGTCACCGCCAGAGAGCAGGGAAGAGGAAGGGAGCCAGTGATCAAGCACTGGCAGCTCACAACAGGGGGGAGGGCATGAGTCAGGAGTGGCCACACCTCCATCGGGGAGCGAAGAGACGGTTAGACGGAAGGTGGAAGGTTTGGCGCGCGCGCCAAGTTCAAATGCACAGGAAGGTGGCGCAGTAGGCAGCCCGGAGAGGGAGCCAGGTCCTAAAGCCCGGCGCAAGGAGATAGGAGGGTCCGGGGGGTCAGCGTCAGAGGAATCCCGGAAGGAAGAGACCCCGGGGGGCAGAGGGACCCAGAGAAGAACAGTCAGGCGGAAAAGGTGGAGCAGGGATAGGATATTAAATTGGTGCACAAGGGGCGGAGATTCAGACGAAGCTTCGCCGATCTAAGCATAAGACGTAGAGTTGCACGCAGCAGCTTGAGAATGGAAACTGTAACTCAATAAAGACTTTTAATTAATGATCGCTGGCTAGCGTGATCCTCTGTGAGCTAGGATCTGGAAGCAACCCTGACACACGCTGTCAGGGGTTTAGGAGCAGAGGCACGGGCAAGGGAGGAAACAGAGAGCGAAGGGGAGGAGGCAGAAGAAAAGATGAGTGATGAAGAGACGACCCGAGATCACCCAGTCTTTCCAGTGAATCAGAGGATTCACAGAAAGGAGCACCAGTGGCCAGGGCAAGGGGGGGACCCCAGGAAGATAGAGCCAGAAGGGACTCAGGGGGGAGCAGCTGGAAATCGGGACCAGCGTCACCGCCAGGAAGCAGGGAAGAGGAAGGGAGCCAGGGGGGAAGCGCTGGCAGCTCACCACAGGAGGGAGGGCATGAGTCAGGAGTGGCCACACCTCCATCGGGGAGCGAAGAAACGGTTAAGAGGAAGGTGGAAGGTTGGGCGCGCGCGCCAAGTTCAAATGCAGAGGAAGGCGGCGCAGTAAGCAGCCCCGAAAGGGAACCAGGTCCTAAAGCCCGGCGAAAGGAGGCAGGAGGGTCCGGGTCAGCGTCAGAAGAATCCCGGAAGGAGGAGGCCCCGGGGGGTAGAGGGACCCAGAGGAGGACAGTCAGGCGGAAAAGGTGGAGCAAGGCTAGGATATTAAGTTGGTGCTCACGGGGCGGAGACTCAGACGGAGCTTCGCCGATCTAGCTACTAGACGTAGAGTTTGCGCGCAGCAGCGTGAGAATGGAAACTGTAATTCAATAAAGACTTTTACTTAATGATCGCTGGCTAGCGTGATCCTCTGTGAGCTAGGATCTTCAAGCAGCTCTGACAGTAAGCTCCGTCTCATCATTGTGGGCATCTACAGCCTCGAGGAGGGGAGAGAAACAGGTGCCTACTAGCGAGCTCACGAACGGCAGACGACATGACGGCTGAGCAGCAGATAGAGGACCTCAGAAAAGCAGTGGCACAACTGAACGCCGAGGTTCTCGCATCCAGGAAGAGAGAGGAGGAGGCAGCTGCCGCCTGCAGGGATCTCCAGGTCAGGTTAGACGTGCTGACAAAGCAGACACCCCGGCAGGAGGGAATTGGGTTGGCGAGACGGGCAGGCGGGCTAGTCTCTCACTTCGATGGGAACCTGCAACAGTATCCCAACTTTAGAGCCGACGTACTGTGCGCACTGCAACTGCTGCATAAAGACTTTAGAGATGAACAAGAGAGAGTGGGGTTCATCATGTCCCATCTGCATGGGGATGCGAAAGCATGGCTACGCAATTTATGGAGAGATAAGGATCCGGCGCTCCAGAATGCGGATGCCTTTATTAAAGCGATGGATGGGTGCTTTTTATCAAGTATTGACGTGGATCTTGCACGGAAGGAGGTGCATGGGCTGAGACAAGGGAGGGCCAGCGTCAGGCAGTATCATGCCCGCTTTTTCGCCTTGGTCAGTGCCCTGGAATGGGACAGAGATTCGGCTCCTGTAAGAGACCTCTTTTGGGAGGGGCTGCACAACTCGATTAAAGATGAGATCGCGAGGGGGGAGAGACCCCGAACCACCCAGGAGGTCGTTCAGAGGGCACTGGCAGTGGGGGTGAGGCTGGAAGGACGTCCGTGGAGCAGGGACGAAGGGCGTGGAGGGCGCGAACCAGCCGGGGGCCCCTCCTTCCTTCCCAGAGAAGCAGCGCGGGCGCAATCCACGCCTCCGCCAGGAGGAGGAGCCGAACCTATGGAGGTTGGAGGTGCAAGGGCTCAGTCAGCAACCAGAGCCCTAGCACCGGCAGCAGTGAAAGCGAAGCCTCCTAGAGGGAACAGGAAGTGTTACGTCTGTGAGGAACCAGGGCATATGGCAAAAGAGTGTCCCCAGAGGCCCCACAAGCTCACTGCAGCCTCAGCAATGGTGACTGCAGCAACGCAGCAAGGAGGACCACAGCAGGGAAACGACGCAGTCTGGCTGGAGGAAGAGGCACTGGGGCCCAGCCAGACGTGTTAGTGACGCAGTCCCCAGAAATTTTGCAGCCCGTGAACCCCCTCCCGCCCAAACCAGTAGTGCGGCTCACAGCATCTCTCCAGCTGCCCAATGGAATCACCATAGACGTGCCAATCACCATCGACTCAGGCAGCAATGCGGACTTTATAGGGCAGGACTTTGTCGACAGGCACGCTGTGCAGTTGCTGCCAGCCACACTGCCCCTGCAGGTTGTCACGGTGGATGGCAGGGAGCTGCTCGGGGGGCAAGTGGTGAAGCAGACGCCACCAATGGTGATGCGACTTGGGAATCACAGAGAAATCATCAGCTTCAACGTCACTCAACTATCTGACACGCCCGTTGTATTGGGCATGAGTTGGCTGGACAAGCACAGCCCAACGATGGCTTGGTACCAGAGGCAGCTGACCTTCGGCTCTTCCTTTTGTGCTGAACACTGCATCGTGCCCAGGCAGGAAGGAGAGGAAGAGGAGTCACAGCTGCTGCTAGGCACGCTGCAAGCGATTCCCCACAAGTACGCTGAATTTTTGGAAGTTTTCTGCGAGAAGGAGGCAGACAGGCTACCCCCTCACAGACCATATGACTGCAAAATTGACCTGCTGCCGGGGGCGGCGCTGCCTAAAGGGAAACTGTATTCCATGTCAGAGGACGAACTGCAAGAACTCAAGGAGTTCATTGATCATAATTTGCAGCGCGGCTTCATCCGGGAGTCCAAGGCAGTGGGGGGCAGTCCCGTATTCTTTGTTAAGAAGCGGGACACGCCCCAAAAGAGACTCGTAGTGGATTACAGGATTTTGAACAGTGTGACTAGGCCATCGGACTTCCCCATGCCCCGAATTGACGACCTCCTCGCGAAGGTACGGAAGGGCAGAGTGTTCACCAAGTTGGACCTGCGGGGGGCGTACAACCTCATTCGCATGCGGGAGGGTGATGAGTGGAAGACAGCCATGTTCACGCCACTGGGGACCTACGAATATAGAGTTATGCCTTTTGGATTGCAAAATGGCTCCCACGTTTTTCAAGCATTTATGCATCACGTGTTAGCGGGACTTCTCTACAAGACGTGCGTCTGTTTCTTAGATGACATCCTGATCTTTTCGGAGTCGCAGCAGGAGCATGACAAGCACGTCAAGGAAGTGCTGAGCAGGCTAAAGCAACATAGGCTCTACGCCAAGCTGGAGAAGTGCCAATTTGACGTGACGGAGGTGGATTTTCTGGGCTACAAGCTGTCTGACAAGGGGCTCGCCATGGACAGCGCCAAGGTTCGAGCGGTGTTGGATTGGAAGAGCCCGCGCAACCGGAAGGAGGTCCAACGGTTTGTCGGCTTTGCGAACTTCTATCGCAAGTTTATCAAGGGCTTCGCGATGCAGACGGCGGCCATCACTGACACGCTTAGCTCCAAGAAAAAGAAGTTCATTTGGACAGAGCAGGCGGAGCAGTCCTTTCAGGCACTCAAGCGTCTCTTCGCGTCGGAAGAGCAGCTGCTTCATGTCAACCCCAGCAAGCCGATGAGGGTGGAGACAGACGCTTCGGACAGAGCCGTGGGGGCGGTCCTGCTGCAGAAAGACCCGCAGGGGGTGTGGCGACCGGGAGCGTTTTACTCCAGGAAGCTCAGCAAGTCCGAGCAGAACTACACCATATGGGACAGGGAGTTGCTGGCCATTCACGCAGCGTTCAAGGCGTGGAGGCACTTTCTGATCGGCGCCAAGCACACGGTGCAGGTTTGCACGGACCACAAGAATCTAGAGCACTGGCGCACGGCACAGTTCCTGAATCAGAGGCAGATACGTTGGGCTGAGTTCTTTGCGAACTTCGACTTCCGAATAGAGTATGTCCCGGGGGACACCAACATCATGGCAGACGCTCTCTCCCGTAAGCCACAGTATCTGGAGGACGCAACACCAGCGGCCGCCATGCACATCTTCGCACCGACAGTGTGGGCGTGCGCCGCGGCGACCGTGGACCTAGAGGCGGTGCGACGAGCGTTGCAGGGGGACTCCTTCGCACGAGCAAAGATGGCAGAGGTGCAAAGGGGCAAGGCAGCGGCCGACGGTTTCCAGCTAAGAGATGGATTGCTCATCCGTAAAGGGGCCATCTACGTGCCGGGAGACGAACTTCGAGCCAAGGTGCTGCAGCAGCTGCACGACGCGCCCACGGCCGGGCACTTTGGCAAGGAGAAGACGGTGGAATTAGTAGCCAGGGATTTCTGGTGGCCTGGAATGAGAGGGGAGGTCGCAGACTACGTGGCGAGGTGTGACACCTGCCAGAGGGCCAAACCAGTGCACAAACCGCCGGCCGGACTGTTGGAACCGCTGCAAACTCCGGTCGAACCTTGGGAAAGGGTGGCCCTGGACTTTGTCACGGATCTGCCCAGCTCAAGGGGCAAGACGGCAGTGCTGGTGGTGGTGGACCTGTTTTCCAAGATGGCCCATTTCATTCCGTGTGCTAAGGTGGCCACGGCGGAGCAAACCGCCAAACTGTTCATAGACCACGTGTTCAAGGTTCACGGTCTGCCACGGTCTATTCTGTCCGACCGGGGGCGGCAGTTCATCTCGAATTTCTGGCAGAAGCTGATGGGCTTCCTGAACGTCAAGATCAACCTGGCGTCGGCGAGACACCCGCAGACCAACGGGCAAGCGGAGCGGGTCAATGCCATCATGCAGCAGTACCTGAGATGTTATGCAAATCAACAGCCTGCGACGTGGGTGGATTACCTGCCGCTTGCCGAGTTCGCCTACAACAACACGAAGCACGTGTCCACGGGGGTCACGCCGTTCTTCGCCAACAACGGGAGGCACCCCAGAACCTTCCCGGGACTGGAAAGAATGGGGGAGGGGGAGCCGCAGACAGCAGATGCGTTCGCGTCGGAGCTGCAGGAAGTCCACGATCAGCTGAGGCGCCAACTGGAGCTGGCCAAGCACGCATACAAGGTACAAGCAGACAAGCACAGAAGGGTTGGAGAAGAGCTCCACGTGGGAGACTGGGTTTGGTTAGCAGCCCACGCAGTGCCGGCCAGGTCGTTGGCCAAGAAGAAACTAGGGCATAAGCAACTGGGGCCCTACCAAGTCGAAGAGCAGGTCAACCCGGTAGCTTTCAGACTGGCACTTCCGGAGGGTTCCAGGATGCATCCGGTATTCCACAGATCGGTGCTCACTCCCTACAAGGCACCGCACAGGTTCCAGGAACCCGGAACGGCGCCGAGTCCGGCCAGAGACAGAACAGGGCACGCGGGAGTGGCACAGAAGGAGCGCATCAACGAAGTCACGGAGATTTTGGACTCCAGATGGGGGGAAGAGGGGGTAGAATACTTTCTCGCCAAGGAGGGCACCCCGGCCAGTGCGAACAGCTGGGTGCCGGGCTACGCCTTAGACGAACCTCTGCTCAAAGACGAGTTTCATGCCCTCTTCCCACATAGACCTATGCCAGCAGACTTTTTCGACGACTGGCTTTTCACGCCCACGCTTTCGGCCAGCACGTTCCGGGGGTTCGACTCGGACGAGGAACCGACACGAGACGTCCGTTCCCCGGAGGGGTCACCCTCGGGATCCGCCTCAGAACCCTCGTATTGGTGGGACGATAGGCCAGAGGAGCAGTTCCGCAGAAAGTGGCTGGAATGCTCAGGACGAGCAACGCCGCCAGGAGGAAGTGAGGGAGAGACGGACATGGACATTTTCGGGGACGACCCTGGTTTCGAGCACGGCGGCACAGAGATGGAAGCGGAGGTGACCGTCGTCGACGAGAGCAGGGAGGAAGAACCGGAAGACTTCAGATGGAGGCCCGCCACGGGAAGCGACCGATATCCGACGTTCGTCCCTTTGCAACAGCAGCCCCCAGCTCCAGCACCGGAAGGAGGGGAGGGGGGAATGGGGGGCTTCGAGGGGGGGATGGATGTCAGGGGTTTAGGAGCAGAGGCACGGGCAAGGGAGGAAACAGAGAGCGAAGGGGAGGAGGCAGAAGAAAAGATGAGTGATGACGACGACCCGAGATCTCCCAGTCTTTCCAGTGAATCAGAGGATTCACAGAAAGGAGCACCAGTGGCCAGGGCAAGGGGGGGACCCCAGGAAGATAGAGCCAGAAGGGACTCAGGGGGGAGCAGCTGGAAATCGGGACCAGCGTCACCGCCAGGAAGCAGGGAAGAGGAAGGGAGCCAGGGGGGAAGCGCTGGCAGCTCACCACAGGAGGGAGGGCATGAGTCAGGAGTGGCCACACCTCCATCGGGGAGCGAAGAAACGGTTAAGAGGAAGGTGGAAGGTTGGGCGCGCGCGCCAAGTTCAAATGCAGAGGAAGGCGGCGCAGTAAGCAGCCCCGAAAGGGAACCAGGTCCTAAAGCCCGGCGAAAGGAGGCAGGAGGGTCCGGGTCAGCGTCAGAAGAATCCCGGAAGGAGGAGGCCCCGGGGGGTAGAGGGACCCAGAGGAGGACAGTCAGGCGGAAAAGGTGGAGCAAGGCTAGGATATTAAGTTGGTGCTCACGGGGCGGAGACTCAGACGGAGCTTCGCCGATCTAGCTACTAGACGTAGAGTTTGCGCGCAGCAGCGTGAGAATGGAAACTGTAATTCAATAAAGACTTTTACTTAATGATCGCTGGCTAGCGTGATCCTCTGTGAGCTAGGATCTTCAAGCAGCTCTGACACACGCGTATGAGATTGTAAGCTCCGCGGAGATCCAACTTGGTGAAGATCTTCCCTTTCCGCACCGTCGCGAGCAGGTCGTCGATCTTGGGCATGGGAAAGGCCGCGGGCTTTGTCTTCGAGTTTATGAATCTGAAGTCTACGATCAGCCTCTTTTGGGGCGTGTCTTTCTTCTTCACAAAAAACACAGGACTGCCCCCTACAGCCTTCGATTCTCGGATGAATCCCCGCTGCAGGTTGTGATCTATGAATTCCCGGAGCTCCTGCAGCTCCTCCTCGGACATGGAATACAGCTTCACAGGCGGCAGCGTTGTCCCTGGCAAGAGGTCAATAGCGCAATCGTAGGGCCGGTGAGGTGGCAACTGGTCAGCCTCCTTCTCGCAGAAAACCTCCAAAAACCCCTTGTACTTGAGGGGTACTGCTTGCGCCATGCTGAGACGTAGCTGCTGCCCCTCCTCTTGGCCCTCCTCTTCCTGACCGGTCTGGATGCAATGCTGCGCGCAATAGGACGAGCCGAAGGTGAGCTGCCGCTGGTACCACGCCATGGTCGGGCTGTGCCTATCCAGCCAACTCATGCCTAACACTATAGGCGTGTCTGACAGGCGGGTGACGTTGAAACTGATGACTTCTCGGTGATTGCCAATCTGCATCACCATAGGCGGCGTCTGTTGTACCACTTGCCCCCCCAGCAGCTTCCTGCCATCCACTGTGACGACGTTCAATGGCAGCGTGGCTGGCAGAAGCTCTATGCGATGCTGCTTGACGAACTGCACCCCCACGA
>NW_027670332.1:140000-165000 GCF_964188305.1 Podarcis bocagei
GAGAGCAGGAGGGAAGGAACCCAGGGGGGCAGAAAGACCCTGCGGAAAAGGAAAGACAGGAAGAGGTGGTCTAGCACAAGCCTCATAAGTTGGTGCAGGGGCGGGACCGAGTCAGAGGGGACTTCAAATGTCTGACGTTAGACACTCGGGGCCGCACGCCTCGGTTGTGGAACCAATAATGAACTGCAATAAACATCCTTGTATATAAGAAGAGCTTGGCGTTGGTCTTTTGTGAGCTGAGACCTGAGGCAGCCCGTGACAGTATGTCCCCTCCCAAACTACGCAAAAAATTTTTTTTTGCAAAGCTCACGAAGTTTGGCAGCCATGAGTATGGACCAGCAGATAGCTGAGCTACGCGACGCAGTCTCCCAGCTTACCACTGCGGTAACGATCTCCCAGAAGAGGGGGGAAGAGGCGGAAAAGCGGTGCCAAGATCTGCAAGCCAGGTGGGATCATGCATGCCAAGTGGGGTTCCCGGGGACCAAAGCTGCTGGAGTAGCACTGGGCAGAAGAGGGGGCAACTTAGTAGCCCACTTCGATGGGAACCTGCAGCAATACCCCAGTTTTAAAGCAGACGTAGAATATGCGTTGCATTTGCTTCGCGACGACTTTAAAGATGAAGAGGAAAAAGTGGGCTTCATTGTGTCCCACGTGCATGGGGAAGCGAGGGCTTGGCTGCGCAATCTGTGGCGCGAGGATTGCCCTGCTCGAAGGGACTCCGATGAATTTATCAAATGCATGGACGCTTGCTTCCAGTCTAGTGTGGATGTGGATGTAGCACGCCAACAGATGCATGGTTTAAGGCAAGGCAAGGCTTCCGTACGTCAGTACCATGCTCGCTTTTTCGCCTTGCTGAATGTGCTGCTGTCAGGGGTTCAGGAGCAGAGGCAAGGGCAAGGGAGGAAACAGAGAGCGAAGGGGAGGAGGCAGAGGAAAAGATGAGTGATGACGACGACCCGAGATCTCCGAGTCTTTCCAGTGAATCAGAAGATTCACAGAAAGGAGCACCAGTGGGCAGGGCAAGGGGGGAGCCTAGGGGGACACCCCAGGGAGATAGAGCCAGAGGGGACTCAGAGGAGAGCAGTTGGAAATCGGGACCAGCGTCACCGCCAGAGAGTAGGGAAGAGGAAGGGAGCCAGGGATCAAGCGCTGGCAGCTCACAACAGGGGGGAGGGCATGAGTCAGGAGTGGCCACACCTCCATCGGGGAGCGAAGAAACGGTCAGACGGAAAGTGGAAGGTTGGGCGCACGCGCCAAGTTCAAATGCACAGGGAAGTGACGCAGTAGGCAGCCCTGAAAGAGAGCCAGGTCCTAAAGCCCGGCGCAAGGAGACAGAAGAGTCCGGGGGGTCGGCGTCAGAAGAATCCAGGAAGGAAGAGACCCCGGGGGGCAGAGGGACCCAGAGGAGAACAGTCAGGCGGAAAAGGTGGAGCAGGGCTAGGATATTAAGTTGGTGCGCAAGGGGCGGAGACTCAGACGGGGCTTCGCCGATCTAGCCATTAGACATAGAGTTGCACGCAGCAGCTTGAGAATGGAAACTGTAACTCAATAAAGACTTTTACTTAATGATCGCTGGCTAGCGTGATCCTCTGAGCTAGGATCTGGAAGCAGCTCTGACAGTAAGACCCGTCTCATAATTGTGGGCATCTACAGCCTCGAGGAGAGGAGAGAAGCAGGTGCCTACTAGCGAGCTCACGAACGGCAGACGACATGACGGCTGATAGAGGAACTCAGAAAAGCAGTGTCACAACTGAATGCCGAGGCTCTCGCATCCAGGAAGAGAGAGGAGGAGGCAGCTGCCGCCTGCAGGGATCTCCAGGTCAGGTTGGACATGCTTACGAAGCAAGGGCAACTGACACCCAGACAGGAGGGAATTGGGTTGGCGAGACGAACAGGCGGTCTGGTCTCTCACTTCGATGGGAACCTGCAACAGTACCCCAACTTTAGAGCAGATGTAATGTGCGCACTGCAACTGCTGAATAAAGACTTTAGAGATGAGCAAGAGAAAGTGGGATTCATCATGTCCCATTTGCATGGAGATGCTAAAGCATGGCTGCGCAATTTGTGGAGGGATGGGGATCCGGCGCTCCAAAATGCGGATGCCTTTATTAAAGCGATGGATGGGTGTTTTTTATCAAGCATTGACGTGGACCTTGCTCGGCAGCAGATACATGGATTGAAACAAGGGAGGGCCAGCGTAAGGCAGTATCATGCACGCTTTTTCGCCTTGGTCAGTGCCCTGGAATGGGACAGAGATTCGGCTCCTGTAAGAGACCTGTTGTCAGGGATTTAGGAGCAGAGGCAAGGCCAAGGGAGGAAACAGAGAGCGAAGGGGAGGAGGCAGAAGAAAAGATGAGTGATGACGACGACCCGAGATCTCCTAGTCTTTCCAGTGAATCAGAGGATTCACAGAAAGGAGCACCAGTGGCCAGGGCAAGGGGGGAGTCTAGGGGGGCACCCCAGGAAGATAGAGCCAGAGGGGACTCAGGGGAGAGCAGTTGGAAATCGGGACCAGCGTCACCGCCAGGGAGCAGGGAAGAAGAAGGGAGCCAGGGGGCAAGCGCTGGCAGCTCACCACAGGAGGGAGGGCATGAGTCAGGAGTGGCCACACCTCCATCGGGGAGCGAAGAAACGGTTAAGAGGAAAGTGGAAGGTTGGGCGCGCGCGCCAAGTTCAAATGCAGAGGAAGGCGGCGCAGTAAGCAGCCCGGAAAGGGAACCAGGTCCTAAAGCCCGGCGCAAGGAGGCAGGAGGGTCCGGGTCAGCGTCAGAAGAATCCAGGAAGGAAGAAACCCCGGGGGGTAGAGGGACCCAGAGGAGGACAGTCAGGCGGAAAAGGTGGAGCAGGGCTAGGATATTAAGTTGGTGCACAAGGGGCGGAGACTCAGACGGAGCTTCGCCGATCTAGCTACTAGACGTAGAGTTGCGCGCAGCAGCGTGAGAATGGAAACTGCAATTCAATAAAGACTTTTACTTAATGATCGCTGGCTAGCGTGATCCTCTGTGAGCTAGGATCTTCAAGCAGCTCTGACAGTAAGCTCCGTCTCACTCAATTGTGGGCATCTACAACCTCGAGGAGGGGAGAGAAGCAGGTGCCCACTAGCGAGCTCACGAACGGCAGACGACATGACGGCTGAGCAGCAGATAGAGGAACTCAGAAAAGCAGTGGCACAACTGAATGCCAAGGCTCTCGCATCCAGGAAGAGAGAGGAGGAGGCAGCTGCCGCCTGCAGGGATCTCCAGGTCAGGTTAGATGTGCTGACAAAGCAGACACCCCGGCAGGAGGGAATTGGGTTGGCGAGACGCACAGGCGGGCTGGTCTCTCACTTCGATGGGAACCTGCAACAGTATCCCAACTTTAGAGCAGACGTACTGTGCGCACTGCAACTGCTGCATAAAGACTTTAGAGATGAGCAAGAGAGAGTGGGATTCATCATGTCTCATTTGCATGGGGATGCTAAAGCATGGCTACGCAATTTATGGAGAGATAAGGATCCGGCGCTCCAGAATGCAGATGCCTTTATTAAAGCGATGGATGGGTGTTTTTTATCAAGCATTGACGTGGATCTTGCCCGGAAGGAGGTGCATGGGCTAAGACAAGGGAGGGCCAGCGTCAGGCAGTACCATGCCCGCTTTTTCGCCTTGGTCAGTGCCCTGGAATGGGACAGAGATTCGGCCCCTGTAAGAGACCTCTTTTGGGAGGGGTTGCACAGCTCGATTAAAGATGAGATCGCGAGGGGGGAGAGACCCCGAACCACCCAGGAGGTCGTTCAGAGGGCACTGGCAGTGGGGGTGAGGCTGGAAGAACGCCCGTGGAGCAGGGACGAAGGGCGTGGAGGGCGCGAACCAGCCAGGGGCCCCTCCTTCCTTCCCAGAGAAGCAGCGCGGGCGCAATCCACGCCTCCGCCAGGAGGAGGAGCCGAACCTATGGAGGTTGGAGGTGCAAGGGCTCAGTCAGCAACCAGAGCCCTAGCACCGGCAGCAGTGAAAGCGAAGCCTCCTAGAGGGAACAGGAAGTGTTACGTCTGTGAGGAGCCAGGGCATATGGCGAAAGAGTGTCCCCAGAGGCTCCACAAGCTCACTGCAGCCTCGGCAATGGTGACTGCAGCAACGCAGCAAGGAGGAACACAGCAGGGAAACGAAGCAGTCTGGCTGGAGGAAGAGGCCCTGGGGCCCAGCCAGACGTGTTAGTGCCGCAGTCCCCAGAGATTTTACAGCCCGTGAACCCCCTCCCGCCCAAGCCAGTAGTGAAGCTCACCGCATCGCTCCAGCTACCCAATGGGATCACCATGGATGTGCCAATCACCATCGACTCAGGAAGCAATGCGGACTTTATAGGGCAGGACTTTGTCGACCGGCACGCTATACAGTTGCTACCTGCCACGCTGCCCCTGCAGGTTGTCACGGTGGGTGGCAGGGAGCTGCTAGGGGGGCAAGTGGTGAAGCAGATGCCACCTATGGTGCTGCGGCTTGGAAATCACAGGGAAATCATCAGCTTCAACGTCACTCAACTGTCGGACACGCCCATCGTGTTGGGCATGAGTTGGCTGGACAAGCACAGCCCAACGCTGGCTTGGTACCAGAGGCAGCTGACCTTCAGCTCTTCCTTTTGTGCTGAACACTGCATCATGCCCCGGCAGGAAGGAGAGCAAGAGGAGTCACAGCTGCTGCTAGGCACGCTGCAAGCGATTCCCCACAAGTACGCAGAATTTTTGGAGGTTTTCTGCGAGAAGGAGGCAGACAGGCTACCCCCCTCACAGACCATATGACTGCAAAATTGACCTGCTGCCGGGGGCGGCGCTGCCTAAAGGGAAGCTGTATTCCATGTCTGAGGACGAACTGCAGGAACTCAAAGAGTTCATAGATCATAATTTGGAGCGCGGTTTCATCCGGGAGTCCAACGCAGCGGGGGGCAGTCCTGTATTCTTTGTTAAGAAGCGGGACACGCCCCAAAAAAGGCTTGTAGTGGACTATCGCATCTTAAACAGTGTGACCAAGCCATCGGACTTCCCCATGCCCCGAATCGACGACCTCCTCGCAAAGGTACGGAAGGGCAGCGTGTTCACCAAGTTAGACCTGCGAGGGGCGTACAACCTCATTCGCATGCGGGAGGGAGATGAGTGGAAGACAGCCATGTTCACGCCACTGGGCACCTACGAATATAGAGTTATGCCTTTTGGATTGCAAAATGGCTCCCACGTTTTTCAAGCGTTCATGCATCACATGTTGGCGGGGCTCCTCTACAAGACGTGCGTCTGTTTCTTTGATGACATCCTGATCTTTTCGGAATCGCAGCAGGAGCATGACAGACACGTCAAGGAAGTGCTGAGCAGGCTGCAGCAGCATAGGCTCTACGCCAAGCTGGAGAAGTGCCAATTCGACGTGACGGAGGTGGATTTTCTGGGCTACAGGTTGTCTGACAAGGGGCTCGCGATGGACAGCGCCAAGGTTCGAGCAGTGTTGGATTGGAAAAGCCCACGCAACCGGAAGGAGGTCCAACGCTTTGTCGGCTTCGCGAACTTCTATCGCAAGTTCATCAAAGGCTTCGCTATGCAGACAGCGGCCATCACGGACACGCTTAGCTCCAAGAAAAAGAAGTTCATCTGGACGGAGCAGGCGGAGCGGTCCTTTCAGGCACTCAAACGTCTCTTCGCGTCGGAAGAGCAGCTGCTGCATGTCGACCCCAGCAGGCCGATGAGGGTGGAGACAGACGCCTCGGACAGAGCCGTGGGATCAGTCCTGCTGCAGAAAGACCCGCAGGGGGTTTGGCGGCCGGGAGCGTTTTACTCCAGGAAGCTCAGCAAGTCCGAACAGAACTACACCATCTGGGACAGGGAGTTGCTGGCCATTCATGCAGCGTTCAAAGCGTGGAGGCACTTCCTGATCGGCGCCAAGCACACGGTGCAGGTCTGCACGGACCACAAGAATCTGGAGCACTGGCGCACGGCACAGTTCCTGAATCAGAGGCAGATACGTTGGGCTGAGTTCTTTGCGAACTTCGACTTCCGAATAGAGTATGTCCCGGGGGACACCAACATCATGGCGGACGCGCTCTCCCGTAAGCCACAGTATCTGGAGGACGCCACGCCAGCGGCCGCCATGCACATCTTCGCACCAACAGTGTGGGCGTGCGCTGCGGCGACAGTGGACCTGGAGGTGGTGCGACGAGCGTTGCAGAATGACTCCTTCGCGCAAGCAAAGATGGCAGAGGTGCAAAGGGGCACGGCAGCGACCGACGGGTTCCAGCTGAGAGATGGATTGCTCATCCGTAAAGGGGCCATCTACGTGCCGGGAGACGAACTTCGCGCCAAGGTACTGCAGCAGCTGCACGACGCGCCCACGGCCGGGCACTTTGGCAAGGAGAAGACGGTGGAATTAGTCGCCAGGGACTTCTGGTGGCCCGGAATGAGAGGGGAGGTCGCGGACTACGTGGCGAGGTGCGACACCTGCCAGAGGGCCAAACCAGTGCACAGACCGCCGGCCGGACTGTTGGAACCGCTGCAAACTCCGGTCGAACCATGGGAGAGAGTGGCCCTGGACTTTGTCACGGATCTGCCCAGCTCGAGGGGCAAGACGGCCGTGCTGGTGGTGGTGGACTTGTTCTCCAAGATGGCACATTTCATCCCGTGTGCTAAGGTGGCCACGGCGGAGCAAACCGCCAAACTGTTCATAGACCACGTGTTCAAGGTTCACGGTCTGCCACGGTCTATTCTGTCCGACCGGGGGCGGCAGTTCATCTCGAATTTCTGGCAGAAGCTGATGGGCTTCCTGAACGTCAAGATCAACCTGGCGTCGGCGAGACACCCGCAGACCAACGGGCAAGCGGAGCGGGTCAATGCCATCATGCAGCAGTACCTGAGATGCTATGCGAATCAACAGCCTGCGACGTGGGTGGATTACCTGCCGCTCGCCGAGTTCGCCTACAACAACACGAAGCACGTGTCCACGGGGGTCACGCCGTTCTTCGCCAACAACGGGAGGCACCCCAGAACCTTCCCGGGACTGGAAAGAATGGGGGAGGGGGAGCCGCAGACAGCAGATGCGTTCGCGTCGGAGTTGCAGGAGGTCCACGATCAGCTGCGGCGGCACCTGGAGCTGGCCAAACACGCATACAAGGTGCAGGCGGACAAACACAGAAGGGTTGGCGAAGAGATCCATGTGGGAGACTGGGTCTGGTTAGCAGCCCACGCAGTGCCGGCCAGGTCGTTGGCCAAGAAGAAACTAGGGCATAAGCAACTGGGGCCCTACCAAGTCGAAGAGCAGGTCAACCCGGTGGCTTTCAGGCTGGCGCTTCCGGAGGGTTCCAGAATGCATCCGGTGTTCCACAGATCGGTGCTCACTCCCTACAAGGCACCGCACAGGTTTCAGGAACCCGGAACGGCGCCGAGTCCGCTCAGAGAAAGAACCGGGCACACGGGAGTGGCACAGGAGGAGCGCATCAACGAAGTCACGGATATTTTGGACTCCAGGTGGGGGGAAGAGGGGGTAGAATACCTTCTCGCCAAGGAGGGCACCCCGGCCAGTGCGAGCAGCTGGGTGCCGGGCTACGCCTTGGACGAACCTCTGCTCAAGGATGAGTTTCATGCCCTCTTCCCACATAGACCAATGCCAGCAGACTTTTTCGACGACTGGCTTTTCACTCCCACACTTTCTGCAAGCACGTTCCGGGGGTTCGACTCGGACGAGGACCCGATACGAGACGCCCGTTCCCCGGAGGGGTCACCCTCGGGATCTGCCTCAGAACCCTCGTATTGGTGGGACGATAGACCAGAGGAGCAGTGGCGCAAGAGGTGGCTGGAAGGTCCCGGAGGAGCAACGCCGCCAGGAGGCAGTGAGGGAGAGACGGACATGGACGTTTTCGGGGACGACCCTGGTTTCGAGCACGGCGGCACAGAGATGGACGCGGAGGTGACCGTCGTCGACGAGAGCAGGGAGGAAGAACCGGGAGACTTCAGATGGAGGCCCACCACGGGAAGCGAACGGTATCCGACGTTCGTCCCTCTGCCACAGCAGCACCCAACTCCCGCACCGGAAGGAGGGGGGGGAACGGGGGGCTTCGAGGGGGGGATGGATGTCAGGGGTTCAGGAGCAGAGGCAAGGGCAAGGGAGGAAACAGAGAGCGAAGGGGAGGAGGCAGAGGAAAAGATGAGTGATGACGACGACCCGAGATCTCCGAGTCTTTCCAGTGAATCAGAAGATTCACAGAAAGGAGCACCAGTGGCCAGGGCAAGGGGGGAGTCTAGGGGGACACCCCAGGGAGATAGAGCCAGAGGGGACTCAGAGGAGAGCAGTTGGAAATCGGGACCAGCGTCACCGCCAGAGAGTAGGGAAGAGGAAGGGAGCCAGGGATCAAGCGCTGGCAGCTCACAACAGGGGGGAGGGCATGAGTCAGGAGTGGCCACACCTCCATCGGGGAGCGAAGAAACGGTCAGACGGAAAGTGGAAGGTTGGGCGCACGCGCCAAGTTCAAATGCACAGGGAAGTGACGCAGTAGGCAGCCCTGAAAGAGAGCCAGGTCCTAAAGCCCGGCGCAAGGAGACAGGAGAGTCCGGGGGGTCGGCGTCAGAAGAATCCAGGAAGGAAGAGACCCCGGGGGGCAGAGGGACCCAGAGGAGAACAGTCAGGCGGAAAAGGTGGAGCAGGGCTAGGATATTGAGTTGGTGCGCAAGTTGCGGAGACTCAGACGGGGCTTCGCCGATCTAGCCATTAGACGTAGAGTTGCACGCAGCAGCTTGAGAATGGAAACTGTAACTCAATAAAGACTTTTACTTAATGATCGCTGGCTAGCGTGATCCTCTGTGAGCTAGGATCTGGAAGCAGCTCTGACAGCTGCGATGGGAGAAAGATTCTCTGGCTGTCAGAGACTTATTTTGGGAGGGGCTCTCTGGCCCGGTGAAGGACGAATTGGCAAGGGGGGACAGACCTAAAACCCTGGCAGATGTGGTGCAGCGTGCGCTTGCCATTGGAGTGCGCCAGGAAGAACGCCCTTGGCGCAATGAGGGGGGTAGCCAGCTTCACGCACCGTCTAGAGTGCCTCCTTTGTTTCCCAGAGATCCAGGACGTCCGCGTCTCTCCCCTCAGCTGCAGGCAGGGGAGGAGCCAATGGAACTGGGTGGTGCAAAGGCTCAGTCAGCTGCCGGAGCCCCAGCGTCCGGAGCAGTCAAGGGGAAGCCTCCTAGAGGGAACAGGAAGTGTTACCTCTGTGACAGTGCAACGCACATGGCGAAAGAGTGTCCCCAGAGGCTCCGGCAGCACACTGCAGCCTTGGCAACAGTAAATGCAGCAGCACAGCATGAAGAGCTGTGTCAGGGAAACGACAATGCCTGGCTGGAATCAGCAATGTTGGGGCACAGCCAGGCAAGTCAATAGAGCAGTCCCCAGCGCCTTTGCAGCCTACAGACCCCCTGCCACCCAAACCTGTAGTGCAGCTCACTGCAACCCTCCAGCTACCTAATGGACGCACCCTGGAGGTCCCCATCACAATTGACAGTGGGAGCAACGCAGACTTCGTGGGGGTGCAGTTCGTCAAGCAGCATCGCATAGAGCTCCTACCAGCCACGCTGCCATTGAACGTCGTCACAGTGGATGGCAGGAAGCTGCTGGGGGGCAAGTGGTACAACAGACGCCGCCCATGGTGATGCAGATTGGCAATCACCGGGAAGTCATCAGTTTCAACGTCACCCGCCTGTCAGACACGCCTATAGTGTTAGGCATGAGTTGGCTGGATAGGCACAGCCCGACCATGGCGTGGTACCAGCGGCAGCTCACCTTCGGCTCGTCCTATTGCGCGCAGCATTGCATCCAGACCGGTCAGGAGGAGGAGGGCCAAGAGGAGGGGCAGCAGCTACGTCTCAGCATGGCGCAAGCAGTACCCCTCAAGTACAAGGGGTTTTTGGAGGTTTTCTGCGAGAAGGAGACTGACCAGTTGCCACCTCACCGGCCCTACGATTGCGCTATTGACCTCTTGCCAGGGACAACGCTGCCGCCTGTGAGGCTGTATTCCATGTCCGAGGAGGAGCTGCAGGAGCTCCGGGAATTCATAGATCACAATCTACAGCGGGGATTCATCCGAGAATCGAAGGCTGTAGGGGGCAGTCCTGTGTTTTTTGTGAAGAAGAAAAACACGCCCCAAAAGAGGCTGATCGTAGACTTCAGATTCATAAACTCAAAGACAAAGCCCGCGGCCTTTCCCATGCCCAAGATCGACGACCTGCTCGCGATGGTGCGGAAAGGGAAGATCTTCACCAAGTTGGATCTCCGCGGAGCTTACAATCTCATACGCGTGTGTCAGAGCTGCTTGAAGATCCTAGCTCACAGAGGATCACGCTAGCCAGCGATCATTAAGTAAAAGTCTTTATTGAATTGCAGTTTCCATTCTCACGCTGCTACACGCAACTCTACGTCTAGTAGCTAGATCGGCGAAGCTCCGTCTGAGTCTCCGCCCCTTGTGCACCAACTTAATATCCTAGCCCTGCTCCACCTTTTCCGCCTGACTGTCCTCCTCTGGGTCCCTCTACCCCCCGGGGTTTCTTCCTTCCTGGATTCTTCTGACGCTGACCCGGACCCTCCTGCCTCCTTGCGCCGGGCTTTAGGACCTGGTTCCCTTTCCGGGCTGCTTACTGCGCCGCCTTCCTCTGCATTTGAACTTGGCGCGCGCGCCCAACCTTCCACTTTCCTCTTAACCGTTTCTTCGCTCCCCGATGGAGGTGTGGCCACTCCTGACTCATGCCCTCCCTCCTGTTGTGAGCTGCCAGCGCTTGCCCCCTGGCTCCCTTCTTCTTCCCTGCTCCCTGGCGGTGACGCTGGTCCCGATTTCCAACTGCTCTCCCCTGAGTCCCCTCTGGCTCTATCTTCCTGGGGTGCCCCCCTAGACTCCCCCCTTGCCCTGGCCACTGGTGCTCCTTTCTGTGAATCCTCTGATTCACTGGAAAGACTAGGAGATCTCGGGTCGTCGTCATCACTCATCTTTTCTTCTGCCTCCTCCCCTTCGCTCTCTGTTTCCTCCCTTGGCCTTGCCTCTGCTCCTAAACCCCTGACATCCATCCCCCCCTCGAAGCCCCCCATTCCCCCCTCCCCTCCTTCCGGTGCTGGAGCTGGGTGCTGCTGTTGCAAAGGGACGAACGTCGGATATCGTTCGCTTCCCGTGGCGGGCCTCCATCTGAAGTCTCGCGGGTCTTCCTCCCTGCTCTCGTCGACGACGGTCACCTCCGCTTCCATCTCTGTGCCGCCGTGCTCGAAACCAGGGTCGTCCCCGAAAACGTCCATGTCCGTTTCTCCCTCACTTCCTCCTGGCGGCGTTGCTCGTCCTGGGCCTTCCAGCCACCTTCTGCGGAACTGCTCCTCTGGTCTATCGTCCCACCAATACGAGGGTTCTGATGCAGATCCCGAGGGTGACCCCTCCGGGGAACGGACGTCTTGTGTCGGGTCCTCTTCCGAGTCGAACCCCCGGAAAGTGCTGGCCGAAAGCGTGGGCGTGAAAAGCCAGTCGTCGAAAAAGTCTGCTGGCATAGGTCTATGTGGGAAGAGGGCATGAAACTCGTCTTTGAGTAGAGGTTCGTCCAAGGCGTAGCCCGGCACCCAGCTGTTCGCACTGGCCGGGGTGCCCTCCTTGGCGAGAAAGTATTCTACCCCCTCTTCCCCCCATCTGGAGTCCAAAATCTCCGTGACTTCGTTGATGCGCTCCTTCTGTGCCACTCCCGCGTGCCCTGTTCTGTCTCTGACCGGACTCGGCGCCGTTCCGGGTTCCTGGAACCTGTGCGGTGCCTTGTAGGGAGTGAGCACCGATCTGTGGAACACCGGATGCATTCTGGAACCCTCCGGAAGTGCCAGTCTGAAAGCTACCGGGTTGACCTGCTCTTCGACTTGGTAGGGCCCCAGTTGTTTATGCCCTAGTTTCTTCTTGGCCAACGACCTGGCCGGCACTGCGTGGGCTGCTAACCAGACCCAGTCTCCCACGTGGAGCTCTTCGCCAACCCTTCTGTGTCTGTCCGCTTGTACCTTGTATGCGTGTTTGGCCAGCTCCAGGTGGCGCCTCAGCTGATCGTGGACTTCCTGCAGCTCCGACGCGAACGCATCTGCCGTCTGCGGCTCCCCCTCCCCCATTCTTTCCAGTCCCGGGAAGGTTCTGGGGTGCCTCCCGTTGTTGGCGAAGAACGGCGTGACCCCCGTGGACACGTGCTTCGTGTTGTTGTAGGCGAACTCGGCAAGCGGCAGGTAATCCACCCACGTCGCAGGCTGTTGATTCGCATAGTATCTCAGGTACTGCTGCATGATGGCATTGACCCGCTCCGCTTGCCCGTTGGTCTGCGGGTGTCTCGCCGACGCCAGGTTGATCTTGACGTTCAGGAAGCCCATCAGCTTCTGCCAGAAATTCGAGATGAACTGCCGCCCACGGTCGGACAGAATAGACCGTGGCAGACCGTGAACCTTGAACACGTGGTCTATGAACAGTTTGGCGGTTTGCTCCGCCGTGGCCACCTTAGCACACGGAATGAAATGGGCCATCTTGGAAAACAGGTCCACCACCACCAGCACTGCCGTCTTGCCTCTCGAGCTGGGCAGATCTGTGACAAAGTCCAGAGCCACCCTTTCCCAAGGTTCGACCGGAGTTTGCAGCGGTTCCAACAGTCCGGCCGGCGGTCTGTGCACTGGTTTGGCCCTCTGGCAGGTGTCACACCTCGCCACGTAGTCTGCGACCTCCCCTCTCATTCCAGGCCACCAGAAATCCCTGGCTACTAATTCCACCGTCTTCTCCTTGCCAAAGTGCCCGGCCGTGGGCGCGTCGTGCAGCTGCTGCAGCACCTTGGCGCGAAGGTCGTCTCCCGGCACGTAGATGGCCCCTTTACGGATGAGCAATCCATCTCGTAGCTGGAAACCGTCGGCCACAGCCTTGCCCCTTTGCACCTCTGCCATCTTTGCTTGCGCGAAGGAGTCATCCTGCAACGCTCGTCGCACCGCCTCCAGGTCCACGGTGGCCGCGGCGCACGCCCATACTGTTGGTGCGAAGATGTGCATGGCTGCCGCTGGCGTTGCGTCCTCCAGATACTGTGGCTTACGGGAGAGGGCGTCCGCCATGATGTTAGTGTCCCCCGGGACATACTCTATGCGGAAGTCGAAGTTCGCAAAAAACTCAGCCCAGCGTATCTGCCTCTGGTTTAGGAACTGTGCCGTGCGCCAGTGCTCCAGATTCTTGTGGTCCGTGCAAACCTGCACCGTGTGCTTGGCGCCGATCAGGAAGTGCCTCCACGCTTTGAACGCTGCATGAATGGCCAGCAACTCCCTGTCCCAGATGGTGTAGTTCTGCTCGGACTTGCTGAGCTTCCTGGAGTAAAACGCTCCCGGTCGCCACACCCCCTGCTGGTCCTTTTGCAGCAGGACCGCCCCCACGGCTCTGTCCGAGGCGTCTGTCTCCACCCTCATCGGCCTGCTGGGGTTGACGTGAAGCAGCTGCTCTTCCGACGCGAAGAGACGCTTGAGTGCCTGAAAGGACTGCTCCGCCTCCTCCGTCCAAACGAACTTCTTTTTCTTGGAGCTAAGCGTGTCTGTGATGGCCGCTGTCTGCATAGCGAAGCCCTTGATAAACTTGCGATAGAAGTTCGCAAAGCCGACAAACCTTTGGACCTCTTTCCGGTTGCGTGGGCTCTTCCAGTCCAATACCGCTCGAACCTTGGCGCTGTCCATGGCGAGCCCCTTGTCAGACAACTTGTAGCCCAGAAAATCCACCTCCGTCACGTCGAATTGGCACTTCTCCAGCTTGGCGTAGAGCCTATGTTGCTTTAGTCTGGTCAGCACTTCCTTGACGTGCCTGTCATGCTCCTGCTGCGATTCCGAAAAGATCAGGATGTCATCTAAGAAACAGACGCACGTCTTGTAGAGAAGTCCCGCCAACACGTGATGCATGAAAGCTTGAAAAACGTGGGAGCCATTTTGCAGTCCAAAAGGCATAACTCTGTATTCGTAGGTACCCAGTGGCGTGAACATGGCCGTCTTCCACTCATCTCCCTCCCGCATGCGAATGAGGTTGTACGCCCCTCGCAGGTCTAATTTGGTGAACACTTTTCCCTTCCGCACCTTCGCCAGGAGGTCGTCGATTCGGGGCATGGGGAAGTCCGACGGCTTGGTCACACTGTTTAAAATGCGATAGTCCACGACCAGTCTTTTTTGGGGCGTGTCTCGCTTTTTAACAAAGAATACAGGACTGCCCCCCGCTGCCTTGGACTCTCGGATGAAACCGCGCTCCAAATTATGATCGATGAACTCTTTGAGTTCCTGCAGCTCGTCCTCCGACATGGAATACAGTTTCCCTTTAGGCAGCGCCGCCCCCGGCAGCAGGTCAATTTTGCAGTCATATGGTCTGTGAGGGGGTAGCCTGTCCGCCTCCTTCTCGCAGAAAACTTCCAAAAATTCTGCGTACTTGTGGGGAATCGCTTGCAGCGTGCCTAGCAGCAGCTGTGACTCCTCTTCCTCTCCTTCCTGCCGGTGCACGATGCAGTGTTCAGCACAAAAGGAAGAGCCGAAGACCAGCTGCCTCTGGTACCAAGCCAGCGTTGGGCTGTGCTTGTCCAGCCAACTCATTCCCAATACAATGGGCGTATCTGATAGTTGAGTGACATTGAAGCTGATGATTTCTTTGTGATTCCCAAGTCGCATCGCCATTGGCGGCGTCTGCTTCACCACTTGCCCCCCTAGCAACTCCCTGCCATCCACCGTGACAACCTGCAGGGGCAGTGTGGCCGGCAGCAACTGTATAGCGTGCTTGTCGACAAAGTCCTGCCCTATAAAGTCCGCGTTGCTGCCCGAGTCCACTGTGATGGGCACGTCCATGGTGATTCCATTGGGCAGCTGGAGAGATGCGGTGAGCCTCACCACTGGTTTGGGCGGGAGGGGGTTCACGGGCTGTAAAATCTCTGGGGACTGCGGCACTAACACGTCTGGCTGGGCCCCAGGGCCTCTTCCTCCAGCCAGACATCGTCGTTTCCCTGCTGTGTTCCTCCTTGCTGCGTTGCTGCAGTCACCATTGCCGAGGCTGCAGTGAGCTTGTGGAGCCTCTGGGGACACTCTTTCGCCATGTGCCCTGGCTCCGCACAGACGTAACACTTCCTGTTCCCTCTAGGAGGCTTCGCTTTCACTGCTGCCGGTGCTAGGGCTCTGGTTGCTGACTGAGCCCTTGCACCTCCAACCTCCATAGGTTCGGCTCCTCCTCCTGGCGGAGGCGTGGATTGCGCCCGCGCTGCTTCTCTGGGAAGGAAGGAGGGGCCCCTGGCTGGTTCGCGCCCTCCACGCCCTTCGTCCCTGCTCCACGGGCGTTCTTCCAGCCTCACCCCCACTGCCAGTGCCCTCTGAACGACCTCCTGGGTGGTTCGGGGTCTCTCCCCCCTCGCGATCTCATCTTTAATCGAGCTGTGCAACCCCTCCCAAAAGAGGTCTCTTACAGGGGCCGAATCTCTGTCCCATTCCAGGGCACTGACCAAGGCGAAAAAGCTGGCATGGTACTGCCTGACGCTGGCCCTCCCTTGTCTTAGCCCATGCACCTCCTTCCGGGCAAGATCCACGTCAATGCTTGATAAAAAACACCCATCCATAAAGGCATCTGCATTCTGGAGCGCCGGATCCTTATCTCTCCATAAATTGCGTAGCCATGCTTTAGCATCCCCATGCAAATGAGACATGATGAATCCCACTCTCTCTTGCTCATCTCTAAAGTCTTTATGCAGCAGTTGCAGTGCGCACAGTACGTCTGCTCTAAAGTTGGGATACTGTTGCAGGTTCCCATCGAAGTGAGAGACCAGCCCGCCTGTTCGTCTCGCCAACCCAATTCCCTCCTGCCGGGGTGTCTGCTTTGTCAGCACGTCTAACCTGACCTGGAGATCCCTGCAGGCGGCAGCTGCCTCCTCCTCTCTCTTCCTGGATGCGAGAGCCTCGGCATTCAGTTGTGCCACTGCTTTTCTGAGTTCCTCTATCTGCTGCTCAGCCGTCATGTCGTCTGCCGTTCGTGAGCTCGCTAGTGGGCACCTGCTTCTCTCCCCTCCTCGAGGTTGTAGATGCCCACAATTGAGTGAGACGGAGCTTACTGTCAGAGCTGCTTGAAGATCCTAGCTCACAGAGGATCACGCTAGCCAGCGATCATTAAGTAAAAGTCTTTATTGAATTGCAGTTTCCATTCTCACGCTGCTACACGCAACTCTACGTCTAGTAGCTAGATCGGCGAAGCTCCGTCTGAGTCTCCGCCCCTTGTGCACCAACTTAATATCCTAGCCCTGCTCCACCTTTTCCGCCTGACTGTCCTCCTCTGGGTCCCTCTACCCCCCGGGGTTTCTTCCTTCCTGGATTCTTCTGACGCTGACCCGGACCCTCCTGCCTCCTTGCGCCGGGCTTTAGGACCTGGTTCCCTTTCCGGGCTGCTTACTGCGCCGCCTTCCTCTGCATTTGAACTTGGCGCGCGCGCCCAACCTTCCACTTTCCTCTTAACCGTTTCTTCGCTCCCCGATGGAGGTGTGGCCACTCCTGACTCATGCCCTCCCTCCTGTGGTGAGCTGCCAGCGCTTGCCCCCTGGCTCCCTTCTTCTTCCCTGCTCCCTGGCGGTGACGCTGGTCCCGATTTCCAACTGCTCTCCCCTGAGTCCCCTCTGGCTCTATCTTCCTGGGGTGCCCCCCTAGACTCCCCCCTTGCCCTGGCCACTGGTGCTCCTTTCTGTGAATCCTCTGATTCACTGGAAAGACTAGGAGATCTCGGGTCGTCGTCATCACTCATCTTTTCTTCTGCCTCCTCCCCTTCGCTCTCTGTTTCCTCCCTTGGCCTTGCCTCTGCTCCTAAACCCCTGACAGCGTGCGAGAGGGTGATGAGTGGAAGACGGCCATGTTCACGCCGTTGGGCACCTACGAATACAGAGTTATGCCGTTTGGTCTCCAAAATGGCTCCCACTTTTTCCAAGCTTTTATGCATCATGTGCTAGCGGGACTCCTCTACAAGAAGTGCGTATGTTTCCTCGACGACATTCTGATCTTCTCAGAATCGCCGGAGGCTCACGAGAGCGACGTGAAGGAGGTCCTGCAGAGGCTACGGGAGCACAGGCTCTACGCCAAGCTGGAGAAGTGCCAATTCGACGTGACGGAGGTGGATTTTCTGGGCTATAGGCTGTCCGACAGGGGACTAGCCATGGACAGCGCCAAGGTCCGCGCGGTGTTGGACTGGAAGAGCCCGCGAAATCGGAAAGAGGTCCAGAGGTTCGTCGGCTTCACCAACTTTTACCGCAAGTTCATCAGGGGTTTCGCCAAGGAGACGGCAGCTATCACGGACACTCTCAGCTCCAAGAAGAAGAAGTTCACCTGGACGGACCAAGCGGAGCAGTCCTTCAGGAGACTTAAGAGTCTCTTCGCGTCCGAAGAACAGCTGCTACACGTGAATCCTGGCAGGCCCATGAGGGTGGAGACTGACGCATCTGACAGAGCGGTGGGGGCCGTCCTCTTACAGGAAGACCCGCAGGGAAACTGGAGGCCCTGTGCTTTCTACTCCAGAAAGCTCAGCAAGTCGGAGCAGAACTACACCATTTGGGACAGGGAGTTGCTGGCCATCCACGCAGCTTTCAAGGCGTGGAGGCACTTTCTCATCGGAGCCAAGCACACCGTGCAGGTCCGCACGGACCACAAGAACCTAGAGTACTGGCGCACGGCGAAGCTACAGAGCCAGAGGCACATACGCTGGGCGGAGTTCTTTGCGGATTTCGATTTCAGGATAGAGTACATCCCAGGCGACAACAATGTCATAGCAGATGCGCTCTCCAGGAAACCGCAGTATCTCGAGGCAGCGGCACCGGTGGCAGCCAAGCACATTTTTGCACCGCAGGCGTGGGCGTGCGCTTCAGCCGCCGTGGACCTGGAGGCGGTGCGTCACGCGTTGCAGGCGGATCCGTTCGCACAGTCCAAGATGGAAGAGGTGCGGAGGGGCACAGCGAAGGACGACGAGTTCCAGATACGCGACGGCCTGCTGACCCGTAAAGGTGCTCTCTACATTCCGGGAGACGATTTCCGTGCGAAAGTTCTGCAGCAGTTGCACGACGCACCCAGCGCTGGCCACTTCGGCAAGGAAAAGACGACGGAATTAGTGGCCAGAGACTTTTGGTGGCCCCAGATGCGAGGGGAGGTCGCGGAGTACGTCGCCAGGTGTGACACGTGCCAAAGGTCCAAGCCAGTGCACCAGAAGCCAGCGGGACTGCTGGAACCGCTGGAGACGCCACTGCAACCGTGGGAGAGGGTGGCGCTGGACTTTGTCACTGATCTGCCCAGTTCGCGAGGCACGACGGCGGTGCTTGTGGTTGTAGACCTGTTCACCAAGATGGCGCATTTCATTCCTTGCGCGAAGGTGGCGACAGCGGAGCAGACAGCCAAACTGTTCATCGACCACGTGTTCAAGGTGCATGGGTTGCCACGGTCCATTCTGTCCGACAGGGGGCGCCAGTTTGTGTCCAGTTTCTGGCGGAAGCTCCTAGGGATCCTGCATGTCAAAATCAACCTGTCGTCGGCGAGACATCCGCAGACCAATGGCCAAGCAGAGAGGGTCAACGCGATCATGCAGCAGTACCTGAGATGTTACGCCAATCAGCGACCCGCGGCTTGGGTGGATTACCTGCCGATGGCTGAGTTTGCCTACAACAACACGAAGCACGCGTCGACGGGGGTGACGCCGTTCTTCGCTAACAATGGAAGGCATCCCAGAACCTTCCCGGGGCTCGTAACGACGGGGGAGGGGGAGCCACAGGAAGCCGACCATTTCGCAGCAGAATTGCAAGAGGTGCACGACGAGCTACGGAGACATTTAGAGCTAGCTAAACAAGCCTATAAGGTGCAGGCGGACAAACACAGGAGGGAGGGGGAAGACATCCAGGTGGGAGACTGGGTATGGTTAGCGGCCCAAGCGGTGCCGGCCAAGTCGTTAGCTAAAAAGAAGCTAGGACACAGGCAACTAGGGCCGTACCAAGTTGAGGCCAGGATCAATCCCGTAGCGTTTCGATTGGCCCTCCCCGAGGGTTCCAGAATGCACCCGGTCTTTCATAGGTCGATGCTCACCCCCTACAAGGCCCCACACAGATTTCAGGAGTCAGGGACGGCACCAGAACCAAGCAGGGAGTCGCCCAAGAGGGGGAGGTCACCTAAGGACGAACGAGTCAACGAGGTCACAGAGATTCTGGACTCAAGATGGGGGGAAGAGGGAGTAGAATATTTTCTCGCCAGGGAGGGCGCCCCGGCCAGCGCCAACAGTTGGGTGCCAGACTACGCTTTGGACGAACCCCTCCTCAAGGACGAGTTCCATGCCCTTTTCCCACACAGGCCCATGCCAGCACAGTTTTTCGACGATTGGCTTTTTACGCCCACACTTTCCGCCAGCACCTTCCGAGGGTTCTCCTCCGCAGAGGAGACGACGCCAGAGTCGAGCCCTCCAAGGGGATCGTGTTCGGGGGTGGACACCGACCCTTCTTACTGGTGGGACGACCAACCAGAAGAGGACTGGCGCATGAGGTGGCGGGTGGGTCCTTGGCAAGCAGACCCCACCCAGGCAACAGGGGGAGGGGAGGACGTGAACATGTTGGGAGAGGACAATGGGTTCGAGTACACAAACAATGAACTGGAAGCAGAGGAGATCGACGTCGACGACCTGTGTCCGGCAGCGACCTCCGCAACGACGGAGCCCCCGGAACCTGCGCCCGAGCAGCGGGAGGGGGGAAGGGGGGGCTTCGAGGGGGGGATGGATGTCAGGGGTTCAGAGACAGAGGCACAGGTGAGGGAGGAGACGGAGAGCGACGAGGAAGAATCCCAGGACAGTGAGGAAGAGGATGACAATGACTTGAGATCTTCCATGAGTCTCTCAAGTGAATCGGAGGATTCTCAGGAGGGGGCGCCCCTAGTCAGGACAAGGGGGGTCACAGGGGGGACCTGCCAGGAGCAGGGAAGCAGCAGGGAAACCCCGAGCGGGAGTGGGAGATCGGGGCCGGCTTCCCAGCAGGAACGAAGGGAAGAGAGGGGGGTTCCCAGTGTGACACACGGAGCGGAGCAGGAAAGAGACAGGGGAAGGAGATCTGGGGAGAACGTCCTGCCGGAAGAGGGGGAGACTAGTACAGGGAGTAGTGTCAGTGTCAAAAGGAAGGTCAGGGGTAGAGAGCGCGCGCCAAGTTCAAATGTGGAGGCGCGCGGAAACTGAGAAAGCCCGGAGGAGGAGCCCAGCCCCAAAGCACGAAGGAGGGGGGAACAGGCATCTCAGGAATCCGCTTCGGGAGAGAGCAGGAGGGAAGGAACCCAGGGGGGCAGACAGACCCTGCGGAAAAGGAAAGACAGGAAGAGGTGGTCTAGCACAAGCCTCATAAGTTGGTGCAGGGGCGGGACCGAGTCAGAGGGGACTTCAAATGTCTGACGTTAGACACTCAGGGCTGCACGCCTCGGTTGTGGAACCAATAATGAACTGCAATAAACATCCTTGTATATAAGAAGAGCTTGGCGTTGCTCTTTTGTGAGCTGAGACCTGAGGCAGCCCGTGACACTAACCCTAACCCTTACCCTAACCCCCTAACCCTAACCCTAACCCTAACCCTAACCCTAACCCTGACTCTGACCCTAACCCTGACTATGACCCTAACCCTGACTATGACCCTAACCCTATCCCTAACCCTAACCCTAACCCCCTAACCCTAACCCTAACCCTGACTCTGACTCTGACCCTGACCCTGACCCTAACCCTAACCCTAACTGTCAGAGCTGCTTCAAGATCCTAGCTCACAGAGGATCACGCTAGCCAGCGGTCATTAAGTAAAAGTCTTTATTGAATTACAGTTTCCATTCTCACGCTGCTGTCTGCAACTCTACGTCTACTAGCTAGATCGGCGAGGCTCCGTCTGAGTCTCCGCCCCGTGCGCACCAACTTAATATCCTAGCCTTGCTCCACCTTTTCCTCCTGACTGTCCTCCTCTGGGTCCCTCTACCCCCCGGGGCTTCTTCCTTCCGGGATTCTTCTGACGCTGACCCGGACCCTTCTGCCTCCTTGCGCCGGGCTTTAGGACCCGGTTCCCTTTCGGGGCTGCTCACTGCGCCGCCTTCCTCTGCATTTGAACTTGGCGCGCGCGCCCAACCTTCCACTTTCCTCTTAACCGTTTCCTCGCTCCCCGATGGAGGTGTGGCCACTCCTGACTCCTGCCCTCCCTCCTGTGGTGAGCTGCCAGCGCTTCCCTCCTGGCTCCTTTCCTCTTCCCTGCTTCCTGGCGGTGACGCTGGTCCCGATCTCCAGCTGCTCCCCCCTGAGTCTCCTCTGGCTCTATCTTCCTGGGGTGCCTCCCTAGACTCCCCCCTTGCCCTGGCCACTGGTGCTCCTTTCTGTGAATCCTCTGATTCACTGGAAAGACTGGGAGATCTCGGGTCGTCGTCATCACTCATCCTTTCCTCTGTCTCCTCCCCTTCGCTCTCTGTTTCCTCCCTTGCCCGTGCCTCTGCACCTAAACCCCTGACATCCATCCCCCCCTCGAAGCCCCCCAGTCCCCCCTCCCCTCCTTCCGGTGCTGGAGCTGGGGGCTGCTGTTGCAAAGGGACGAACGTCGGATATCGGTCGCTTCCCGTGGCAGGCCTCCAGCGGAACTCTTCCAGGTCTTCCTCTCTGCTCTCGTTGACGACAGTCACCTCCTCTTCCATCTCTGTGCCGCCGTGCTCGAAACCAGGGTCGTCCCCGAAAATGTCCATGTCCGTCTCTCCCGCACTTCCTCCAGGCGGCGTTGCTCTGCCGGAACAGTCCAGCCACTTCCTGCGGAACTGCTCCTCCGGCCTATCGTCCCACCAATACGAGGGTTCTGAGACCGATCCCGAGGGTGACCCCTCCGGGGAACGGACGTCTCGTGTTGGTTCCTCGTCCGAGTCGAACCCCCTGAACGTGCTGTCCGAAAGCGTGGGCGTGAAAAGCCAGTCGTCGAAAAAGTCTGCTGGCATAGGTCTATGTGGGAAGAGGGCATGAAACTCGTCTTTGAGCAGAGGTTCGTCTAAAGCGTAGCCCGGCACCCAGCTGTTCGCACTGGCCGGGGTGCCCTCCCTGGCGAGAAAGTATTCTACTCCCTCTTCCCCCCATCCTGAGTCCAAAATCTCCGTGACTTCGTTGATGCGCTCCTCCTGTGCCACTCCCGCGTGCCCCGTTCCTTCTCTGAGCGGACTCGGCGCCGTTCCGGGTTCCTGGAACCTGTGCGGTGCCTTGTAGGGAGTGAGCACCGATCTGTGGAACACCGGATGCATTCTGGAACCCTCCGGAAGCGCCAGCTTGAAAGCCACCGGGTTGACCTGCTCTTCGACTTGGTAGGGCCCCAGTTGTTTATGCCCTAGTTTCTTCTTGGCCAACGACCTGGCCGGCACTGCGTGGGCTGCTAACCAGACCCAGTCTCCCACGTGGAGCTCTTCACCAACCCTTCTGTGTTTGTCCGCTTGTACCTTGTATGCGTGTTTAGCCAGCTCCAGGTGGCGCCGCAGCTGATCGTGGACTTCCTGCAGCTCCGACGCGAACGCATCTGCTGACTGCGGCTCCCCTTCTCCCCTGCATTCCAGTCCCGGAAAGGTTCTAGGGTGCCGCCCGTTGTTGGCGAAGAACGGCGTGACGCCCGTGGATACGTGCTTCGTGTTGTTGTAGGCAAACTCTGCAAGCGGCAGGTAATCTACCCACGTCGCAGGCTGTTGGTTTGCATAACATCTCAGGTACTGCTGCATGATGGCATTGGCTCGCTCCGCTTGCCCGTTGGTCTGCGGGTGTCTCGCCGACGCCAGATTGATCTTGACGTTTAGGAAGCCCATCAGTTTCTGCCAGAAGTTCGAGATGAACTGCCGCCCGCGGTCGGACAGAATAGACCGTGGCAGACCGTGAACCTTGAACACGTGGTCTATGAACAGTTTGGCGGTTTGCTCCGCCGTGGCTACCTTAGCACACGGAATGAAATGCGCCATCTTGGAGAACAGGTCCACCACCACCAACACTGCCGTCTTGCCCCTTGAGCTGGGCAGATCCGTGACAAAGTCCAGGGCCACTCTCTCCCAAGGTTCGACCGGAGTTTGCAGCGGCTCCAACAGTCCAGCCGGCGGTTTGTGCACCGGCTTTGCCCTCTGGCAGGTGTCACACCTCGCTACGTAGTCTGCGACCTCCCCTCTCATTCCAGGCCACCAGAAATCCCTGGCTACTAATTCCACCGTCTTCTCCTTGCCAAAGTGCCCGGCCGTGGGTGCGTCGTGCAGCTGCTGTAGCACCTTGGCTCGAAGTTCGTCACCCGGCACGTAGATGGCCCCTTTACGGATGAGCAAGCCATCTCGTAGCTGGAAACCGTCGGCCGCTGCCTTGCCCCCTCGCACCTCTGCCATCTTCGTTCGTGCGAAGGAGTCCCCCTGCAACGCTCGCCGCACCGCCTCTAGGTCCACGGTCGCCGCGGCGCACGCCCACACTGTCGGTGCAAAGATGTGCATGGCGGCCGCTGGTGTTGCGTCCTCCAGATACTGTGGCTTGCGGGAGAGAGCGTCTGCCATGATGTTGGTGTCCCCCGGGACATACTCTATTCGGAAGTCGAAGTCCGCAAAGAACTCAGCCCAACGTATCTGCCTCTGGTTCAGGAACTGTGCCGTGCGCCAGTGTTCCAGATTCTTGTGGTCCGTGCAAACCTGCACCGTGTGCTTGGCGCCGATCAGAAAGTGCCTCCACGCCTTGAACGCTGCATGAATGGCCAGCAACTCCCTGTCCCATATGGTGTAGTTCTGCTCGGACTTGCTGAGCTTCCTGGAGTAAAACGCTCCCGGCCGCCACACGCCCTGCTGGTCCTTCTGCAGCAGGACCGCCCCCACTGCTCTGTCCGAAGCGTCTGTCTCCACCCTCATCGGCATGCTGGGGTTGACATGAAGCAGCTGCTTTTCCGACGCGAAGAGACGCTTGAGGGCCTGAAAGGACTGCTCCGCCTGCTCTGTCCAGATGAACTTCTTCTTCTTGGAGCTAAGGGTGTCAGTGATGGCCGCCGTCTGCATCGCGAAGCCCTTGATAAACTTGCGATAGAAGTTCGCAAAGCCGACAAACCGTTGGACCTCCTTCCGGTTGCGTGGGCTCTTCCAATCCAACACTGCTCGAACCTTGGCGCTGTCCATGGCGAGCCCCTTGTCAGACAGCTTGTAGCCCAGAAAATCCACCTCCGGCACGTCAAATTGGCACTTCTCCAGCTTGGCGTAGAGCCTGTGTTGCTTTAGCCTGCCCAGCACTTCCTTGACGTGCTTGTCATGTTCTTGCTGCGACTCCGAAAAGATCAGGATGTCATCCAAGAAACAGACGCACGTCTTGTAGAGAAGTCCCGCCAACACGTGATGCATAAATGCTTGAAAAACGTGAGCGCCATTTTGCAGTCCAAAAGGCATAACTCTGTATTCGTAGGTACCCAGTGGCGTGAACATGGCTGTCTTCCACTCATCACCCTCCCGCATGCGAATGAGGTTGTACGCCCCCCGCAGGTCCAACTTGGTGAACACCTTTCCCTTCCGTACCTTCGCCAGGAGGTCGTCGATGCGGGGCATGGGGAAGTCCGACGGCTTGGTCACACTGTTCAAAATCCTGTAATCCACTACGAGTCTTTTTTGGGGCGTGTCTCGCTTCTTAACAAAGAATACAGGACTGCCCCCCGCTGCCTTAGACTCTCGGATGAAACCGCGCTCCAAATTATGATCGATGAAGTCTTTGAGTTCCTGCAGTTCGTCCTCAGACATGGAATACAGCTTCCCTTTAGGCAGCGCAGCCCCCGGCAGCAGGTCAATTTTGCAGTCATATGGTCTGTGAGGGGGTAGCCTGTCCGCCTCCTTCTCGCAGAAAACTTCCAGAAATTCTGCGTACTTGTGGGGAATCGCTTGCAGCGTGCCTAGCAGCAGCTGTGACTCCTCTTCCTCTCCTTCCTGCCTGGGTACGATGCAGTGTTCAGCACAAAAGGAAGAGCCGAAAACCAGCTGCCTCTGGAACCAAGCCATCGTTGGGC
>NW_027670332.1:170000-177500 GCF_964188305.1 Podarcis bocagei
AATGTTTTTTTGCAAAGCTCACGAAGTTTGGCAGCCATGAGTATGGAGCAGCAGGTAGCTGAGCTACGCCAGTGTTTCCCAACCACTGTTCCGCGGCACACTAGTGTGCCGCGAGATGTTGCCTGGTGTGCCGCGGGAAAAATTTAAAAATTCAAAAGATTTTTTTTTTTAAAGTCAAATTTTTGATTGGGGCGCCGTCACTAGATGACCCCTGGGGTTCCCTCCCTCCCTCCTGCTCTGCGCCTCCCTCCTCCTCCTCCTCCTCCGGGGAGGCCCTTCCTGGCTCTCGGCCAAGGATTGGCGGCTGCCACTCACTCACTCGCTCGCCCACCCGTCCCTCCATTCCTGCACCTGGCCTCTCCCCCTCCGTCCCCGGCGCGGGGGCTGCCGGGATCCGTAGTCCCCTCGCCCTTGGGCTCCGCGCCCGCGCGGGGTGCGCAAACTACGTTTCCCAGCGTGGCCTGGCGGGCCGGGCATTTTGTTTGAAGCGCTCTTCTCCCGGCCATGGAATGAGCGCAGCGGCGGCGGCCGGGCGGGCAGGGGCTCTTCCGCGCAGACCCCGCGCAGCCTGCCTGCGCCCCCGCGGAGATCGGGCGGCAGGATGGAGCCCGGGGATCCCCGCGGAGGCGGAGCGGCGGAGGCTGCCCCCCAGGTAGGGCTGCATCGGGGGGGGGGGGTGTTATTTTTGCAATGCTGCATCCGCGCCGGAGGGGACGCATCGGACCGTGGGGAGACCCCTTGGCGGGCGTGCAAGGCAATGCATGCGTGCAGGCGTTGCATGGAGTGCAGTGCAATGCAATGGCAACGCGGCGCCCTGCATGCATGCATGCAACTTCCACCGGCGCTCCGGACTTGGCAGGTGAGGGGGGTCCCCAGTGGGCGGCAGAGAGAGCCGGGAGGGCAAAGGGGAGCCGGGGGGGCAACTTCGGCGTCGTTGCGCCGGGTGTTGGAAGCGGAGGCTGGCGGGGGCCCCTCACCTGCAAAACCTGGTCGCCTCTCATATATTTCGTGCATTGCATTCATCGCCCGCTTTCTCCTCCAAGGAGCTCCCGGGGGCGCGCGTGGTTCTCCCCGTGTTATCCTCGCAACAACAGCCCTGCGAGGTGGGTCAGGCGAGTGGCCCAAGGGAGCACCCAGGGATTGTCCTGGCCAGGTGGGGTGATTTGAACCCTGCTCTCTGCCCGGTCTTCGTCCTCATTTAGCCCCCACATGTGCATGACTGTGCATGACTGAGGTTTTCCCCCCTCGTCTTGGCTGTGGTGTGAGTCTGTGCTGTTAATTAATGGGGTTCTTCTGCCTTCGGAGAAGATGAGCCAGCCCTCAAGGAGGTGATTATGTAATTTGCTAGCAATTCATGTCCCTCCCGGCGTGACGCTGCGCGCTGACGTCACGGGGCTGTAATGGTGGTGTGCCCCGAGATTTTTTTCATGAAACAAGTGTGCCTTTGCCCAAAAAAGGTTGGGAAACACTGAGCTACGCAACGCAGTCTCCCAGCTTACCACTGAGGTAGTGGTCTCCCAGAAGAAGGGGGAAGAGGCAGAAAAGCGGTGCCAAGATCTGCAAGCCAGGTGGGATCATGCATGCCAAGTGGGGTTCCCGGGGGCCAAAGCTGCTGGAGTAGCACTGGGCAGAAGAGGGGGCAACTTGGCAGCCCACTTCGATGGGAACCTGCAGCAGTACCCCAGTTTTCGAGCAGACGTAGAATATGCGTTGCATTTGCTTCGCGACGACTTTAAAGATGAGGAGGAGAAGGTGGGTTTCATTGTGTCCCACTTGCATGGGGAAGCGAGGGCTTGGCTGCGCAATCTGTGGCACGAGGATTGCCCTGCTCGAAGGGACTCCGATGAATTTATCAAATGCATGGACGCTTGCTTCCAGTCTAGCGTGGATGTGGATGTAGCACGCCAACAGATGCATGGTTTGAGGCAAGGCAAGGCTTCAGTACGTCAGTACCATGCTCGCTTTTTCGCCTTGCTGAATGTACTGAGATGGCAGAAGGACTCCCTGGCAGTAAGAGACTTGTTTTGGGAGGGGCTCTCTGGCCCTGTAAAAGATGAACTGGCAAGGGGGGACAGACCTCAAACCCTAGCAGAAGTGGTGCAGCGGGCGCTCGCCATTGGAGTACGCCACGAAGAACGCCCTTGGCGCAATGAGGAGGGTAGCCAGCTTCGCGCACCGTCTAGAGTGCCTCCTTTCCTTCCCAGAGATCTAGGACGTCAGCGTCCCTCCCCTCAGCTGCAGGCAGGGGAGGAGCCAATGGAACTGGGTGGTGCAAAGGCTCAGTCAGCTGCCGGAGCCCCAGCGTCCGGAGCAGTCAAGGCGAAGCCTCCTAGAGGGAACAGGAAGTGTTACATCTGTGACAGTGCGACGCACATGGCCAAAGAGTGTCCCCAGAGGCTCCAGAAGCACACTGCAGCCTTAGCAACAGTAACTGCAGCAGCACAACATGAAGAGCAATTTCAGGGAAACGGCAATGCCTGGCTGGAAGCAGCAATGCTGGGGCACAGCCAGGCGAGTCAGTAGGGCAGTCCCCAGCGCTTTTGCAGCCTACAGACCCCCTGCCACCCAAGCCAGTGGTGCAGCTCACTGCAACTCTCCAGCTACCTAATGGACGCACCCTGGAGGTCCCCATCACAATTGACAGTGGGAGCAACGCAGACTTCGTGGGGGTGCAGTTCGTCAAGCAGCATCGCATAGAGCTCCTACCAGCCACGCTGCCATTGAACGTCGTCACAGTGGATGGCAGGAAGCTGCTGGGGGGGCAAGTGGTACAACAGACGCCGCCCATGGTGATGCAGATTGGCAATCACCGGGAAGTCATCAGTTTCAACGTCACCCGCCTGTCAGACACGCCTATAGTGTTAGGCATGAGTTGGCTGGATAGGCACAGCCCGACCATGGCGTGGTACCAGCGGCAGCTCACCTTCGGCTCGTCCTATTGCGCGCAGCATTGCATCCAGACCGGTCAGGAGGAGGAGGGCCAAGAGGAGGGGCAGCAGCTACGTCTCAGCATGGCGCAAGCAGTACCCCTCAAGTACAAGGGGTTTTTGGAGGTTTTCTGCGAGAAGGAGGCTGACCAGTTGCCACCTCACCGGCCCTACGATTGCGCTATTGACCTCTTGCCAGGGACAATGCTGCCGCCTGTGAAGCTGTATTCCATGTCCGAGGAGGAGCTGCAGGAGCTCAGGGAGTTCATAGATCACAACCTGCAGCGGGGATTCATCCGAGAATCAAAGGCTGTAGGGGGCAGTCCTGTGTTTTTTGTGAAGAAGAAGGACACGCCCCAAAAGAGGCTGATCGTAGACTTCAGATTCATAAACTCGAAGACAAAGCCCGCGGCCTTTCCCATGCCCAAGATTGACGACCTGCTCGCCACGGTGCGGAAAGGGAAGATCTTCACCAAGTTGGATCTCCGCGGAGCTTACAATCTCATACGCGTGCGAGAGGGTGATGAGTGGAAGACGGCCATGTTCACGCCGTTGGGCACCTACGAATACAGAGTTATGCCGTTTGGTCTCCAAAATGGCTCCCACTATTTCCAAGCTTTTATGCACCACGTGCTAGCGGGACTCCTCTACAAGAAGTGCGTATGTTTCCTCGACGACATTCTGATCTTCTCGGAATCACCGGAGGCTCACGAGAGCGACGTGAAGGAGGTCCTGCAGAGGCTACGGGAGCACAGGCTCTACGCCAAGCTGGAGAAGTGCCAATTCGACGTGACGGAGGTGGATTTTCTGGGCTATAGGCTGTCCGACAGGGGACTAGCCATGGACAGCGCCAAGGTCCGCGCGGTGTTGGACTGGAAGAGCCCGCGAAATCAGAAAGAGGTCCAGAGGTTCGTCGGCTTCGCCAACTTTTACCGCAAGTTCATCAGGGGGTTCGCCAAGGAGACGGCAGCTATCACGGACACTCTCAGCTCCAAGAAGAAGAAGTTCACCTGGACGGACCAAGCAGATGCGCTCTCCAGGAAACCGCAGTATCTCGAGGCAGCGGCACCAGTGGCAGCCAAGCACATTTTTGCACCGCAGGCGTGGGCGTGCGCTTCAGCCGCCGTGGACCTGGAGGCGGTGCGTCGCGCGTTGCAGACGGATCCGTTCGCACAGTCCAAGATGGAAGAGGTGCGGAAAGGCACAGCGAAGGACGACGAGTTCCAGATACGCGACGGCCTGCTGACCCGTAAAGGTGCTCTCTACGTTCCGGGAGACGATCTCCGCGCAAAGGTTCTGCAGCAGTTGCACGAAGCACCCAGCGCTGGCCACTTCGGCAAGGAAAAGACGACAGAATTAGTGGCCAGAGACTTTTGGTGGCCCCAGATGCGAGGGGAGGTCGCGGATTACGTCGCCAGGTGTGACACTTGCCAAAGGTCCAAGCCAGTGCACCAGAAGCCAGCGGGACTGCTGGAGCCGTTGGAGACGCCACTGCAACCGTGGGAGAGGGTGGCGCTGGACTTTGTCACTGATCTGCCCAGTTCGCGGGGCAAGACGGCGGTGCTTGTGGTGGTGGACCTGTTCACCAAGATGGCGCATTTCATTCCTTGCGCGAAGGTGGCGACAGCGGAACAGACCGCCAAACTCTTCATCGACCACGTGTTCAAGGTGGATGGGTTGCCACGGTCCATTCTGTCCGACAGGGGGCGCCAGTTTGTTTCTAGTTTCTGGCAGAAGCTCCTAGGGATCCTGCACGTCAAACTCAACCTGTCGTCGGCGAGACATCCGCAGACCAACGGCCAGGCAGAGAGGGTCAACGCGATCATGCAGCAGTACCTGAGATGTTACGCCAATCAGCGACCTGCAGCTTGGGTGGATTACCTGCCGATGGCTGAGTTTGCCTACAACAACACGAAGCACGCGTCGACGGGGGTGACGCCGTTCTTCGCTAACAATGGACGGCATCCCAGAACCTTCCCGGGGCTCGTAACGACGGGGGAGGGGGTGCCGCACGGGGCCGACCATTTCGCAGCAGAATTGCAAGAGGTCCACGACGAGCTACGGAGACATTTGGAGCTCGCCAAACAGGCCTATAAGGTGCAGGCAGACAAACACAGGAGGGAGGGGGAAGACATCCAGGTGGGAGACTGGGTGTGGTTAGCGGCCCAAGCGGTGCCGGCCAAGTCGTTAGCTAAAAAGAAGCTAGGACACAGGCAACTAGGGCCGTACCAAGTTGAGGCCAGGATCAATCCCGTAGCGTTTCGACTCGTCCTCCCCGAGGGTTCCAGAATGCACCCGGTCTTTTTTTTTATATATAAAATTTTTATTGATTTTACAGATTTTTTAAAGACAAACAAACACCTAAAATGACATACAAACACGTATAGTTTCTTAACATTTTTTCATAAACCTCTTTTCCGGGACTCCCCCATACCCCCCCTTTCTGCATCCCAATGTCCATAATTTTTTAGCAACTTCTAGATATTCCTTTCCAAGCTCTGTCATCTTAATCTTTTCTATAATCTGATCTTATATCACTGTATCCCTTTTTTTCCTGAAAACCTCGACATTCTAGCATTCATCAAGTTTATAGTAGTCCTTAAGATAGCTTTTAAATTTTCTCCATTCTTCTTCCGCTGTCTCTTTTCCCTGATCGCGGATTCTGCCAGTCATCTCAGCCAATGTCATATAGTCCATCACTTTCATCTGCCATTCTTCCAGAGTAGGTAGGTCTTGTGTCTTCCAATACTTTGCGATGAGTATTCTTGCTGCTGTTGTAGCATACTGTCAGAGCTGCTTGAAGATCCTAGCTCACAGAGGATCACGCTAGCCAGCGATCATTAAGTAAAAGTCTTTATTGAATTACAGTTTCCATTCTCACGCTGCTGCGCGCAAACTCTACGTCTAGTAGCTAGATCGGCGAAGCTCCGTCTGAGTCTCCGCCCCGTGAGCACCAACTTAATATCCTAGCCTTGCTCCACCTTTTCCGCCTGACTGTCCTCCTCTGGGTCCCTCTACCCCCCGGGGCCTCCTCCTTCCGGGATTCTTCTGACGCTGACCCGGACCCTCCTGCCTCCTTGCGCCGGGCTTTAGGACCTGGTTCCCTTTCGGGGCTGCTTACTGCGCCGCCTTCCTCTGCATTTGAACTTGGCGCGCGCGCCCAACCTTCCACCTTCCTCTTAACCGTTTCTTCGCTCCCCGATGGAGGTGTGGCCACTCCTGACTCATGCCCTCCCTCCTGTGGTGAGCTGCCAGCGCTTCCCCCCTGGCTCCCTTCCTCTTCCCTGCTTCCTGGCGGTGACGCTGGTCCCGATTTCCAGCTGCTCCCCCCTGAGTCCCTTCTGGCTCTATCTTCCTGGGGTGCCCCCCTTGCCCTGGCCACTGGTGCTCCTTTCTGTGAATCCTCTGATTCACTGGAAAGACTAGGAGATCTCGGGTCGTCGTCATCACTCATCTTTTCTTCTGCCTCCTCCCCTTCGCTCTCTGTTTCCTCCCTTGCCCGTGCCTCTGCTCCTAAACCCCTGACACATACATAAAGAAAGTTCTGTCCTTCTTTGACACCAATTGGCCGACAATGCCCAAGAGAAAGGCCTCTGGTTTTTTAAGAAAAGTACATTTAAGTACCTTTTTCATTTCATTATATATCATTTCCCAGAAAGCCTTAATCTTCGGGCATGTCCACCAAAGGTGATAAAAAGTACCTTCAGTCTCTTTACATTTCCAACACTTGTTATCAGGCAAATGGTAAATCTTTGCTAGCTTGACTGGGGTCATGTACCACCTGTAAGTCATTTTCATAATGTTTTCCTTTAAGGCATTACATGCCGTGAATTTAATGCATTAAATTCAGAATGCACCCGGTCTTTCATAGGTCGGTGCTCACCCCCTACAAGGCCCCACACAGATTTCAGGAGTCAGGGACGGCACCAGAACCAAGCAGAGAGTCGCCCAAGAGGGGGAGGTCACCTAGGGCCGAACCAATCAACGAGGTCACAGAGATTCTGGACTCGAGATGGGGGGAAGAGGGAGTAGAATATTTTCTCGCCAGAGAGGGTGCCCCAGCCAGCGCCAACAGTTGGGTGCCGGACTACGCTTTGGACGAGCCCCTCCTCAAGGACGAGTTCCATGCCCTTTTCCCACATAGGCCCATGCCAGCACAGTTTTTCGACGATTGGCTTTTTACGCCCACACTTTCCGCCAGCACCTTCCGAGGGTTCTCCTCCGCAGGGGAGACGACGCCAGAGTCGAGCCCTCCAAGGGGATCGTGTTCGGCGGTGGACACCGACCCTTCTTACTGGTGGGACGACCAACCAGAAGAGGACTGGCGCACGAGGTGGCGGATGGGGCCTTGGCAAGCAGACCCCACCCAGGCAACAGGGGGAGGGGAGGACGTGAACATGTTGGGAGAGGACCATGGGTTCGAGCACACATACACTGAACTGGAAGCAGAGGAGATCGACGTTGACGACCTGTGTCCGGCAGTGACCTCCGCAACGATGGAGCTCCCAGAACCTGCGCCCGAGCAGCGGGAGGGGGGAAGGGGGGGCTTCGAGGGGGGGATGGATGTCAGGGG
>NW_027670332.1:192500-202500 GCF_964188305.1 Podarcis bocagei
GCCCTTGGCGCAATGAGGAGTGTAGCCAGCTTCGCGCACCGTCTAGAGTGCCTCCTTTCCTTCCCAGAGATCTAGGACGTCAGCGTCCCTCCCCTCAGCTGCAGGCAGGGGAGGAGCCAATGGAACTGGGTGGTGCAAAGGCTCAGTCAGCTGCCGGAGCCCCAGCGTCCGGAGCAGTCAAGGCGAAGCCTCCTAGAGGGAACAGGAAGTGTTACATCTGTGACAGTGCGACGCACATGGCCAAAGAGTGTCCCCAGAGGCTCCAGAAGCACACTGCAGCCTTAGCAACAGTAACTGCAGCAGCACAACATGAAGAGCAATTTCAGGGAAACGGCAATGCCTGGCTGGAAGCAGCAATGCTGGGGCACAGCCAGGCGAGTCAGTAGGGCAGTCCCCAGCGCTTTTGCAGCCTACAGACCCCCTGCCACCCAAGCCAGTGGTGCAGCTCACTGCAACTCTCCAGCTACCTAATGGACGCACCCTGGAGGTCCCCATCACAATTGACAGTGGGAGCAACGCAGACTTCGTGGGGGTGCAGTTCGTCAAGCAGCATCGCATAGAGCTCCTACCAGCCACGCTGCCATTGAACGTCGTCACAGTGGATGGCAGGAAGCTGCTGGGGGGGCAAGTGGTACAACAGACGCCGCCCATGGTGATGCAGATTGGCAATCACCGGGAAGTCATCAGTTTCAACGTCACCCGCCTGTCAGACACGCCTATAGTGTTAGGCATGAGTTGGCTGGATAGGCACAGCCCGACCATGGCGTGGTACCAGCGGCAGCTCACCTTCGGCTCGTCCTATTGCGCGCAGCATTGCATCCAGACCGGTCAGGAGGAGGAGGGCCAAGAGGAGGGGCAGCAGCTACGTCTCAGCATGGCGCAAGCAGTACCCCTCAAGTACAAGGGGTTTTTGGAGGTTTTCTGCGAGAAGGAGGCTGACCAGTTGCCACCTCACCGGCCCTACGATTGCGCTATTGACCTCTTGCCAGGGACAACGCTGCCGCCTGTGAAGCTGTATTCCATGTCCGAGGAGGAGCTGCAGGAGCTCAGGGAGTTCATAGATCACAACCTGCAGCGGGGATTCATCCGAGAATCAAAGGCTGTAGGGGGCAGTCCTGTGTTTTTTGTGAAGAAGAAGGACACGCCCCAAAAGAGGCTGATCGTAGACTTCAGATTCATAAACTCGAAGACAAAGCCCGCGGCCTTTCCCATGCCCAAGATTGACGACCTGCTCGCCACGGTGCGGAAAGGGAAGATCTTCACCAAGTTGGATCTCCGCGGAGCTTACAATCTCATACGCGTGTGTCAGGGGTTTAGGTGCAGAGGCACGGGCAAGGGAGGAAACAGAGAGCGAAGGGGAGGAGACAGAGGAAAGGATGAGTGATGACGACGACCCGAGATCTCCCAGTCTTTCCAGTGAATCAGAGGATTCACAGAAAGGAGCACCAGTGGCCAGGGCAAGGGGGGAATCTAGAGAGGCACCCCAGGAAGATAGAGCCAGAGGAGACTCAGGGGGGAGCAGCTGGAAATCGGGACCAGCGTCACCGCCAGGAAGCAGGGAAGAGGAAAGGAGCCAGGGGGGAAGCGCTGGCAGCTCACCACAGGAGGGAGGGCAGGAGTCAGGAGTGGCCACACCTCCATCGGGGAGCGAAGAAACGGTAAAGAGGAAAGTGGAAGGTTGGGCGCGCGCGCCAAGTTCAAATGCAGAGGAAGGCGGCGCAGTGAGCAGCCCCGAAAGGGAACCAGGTCCTAAAGCCCGGCGCAAGGAGGCAGAAGGGTCCGGGTCAGCGTCAGAAGAATCCCGGAAGGAAGAAGCCCCGGGGGGTAGAGGGACCCAGAGGAGGACAGTCAGGAGGAAAAGGTGGAGCAAGGCTAGGATATTAAGTTGGTGCGCACGGGGCGGAGACTCAGACGGAGCCTCGCCGATCTAGCTAGTAGACGTAGAGTTGCAGACAGCAGCGTGAGAATGGAAACTGTAATTCAATAAAGACTTTTACTTAATGACCGCTGGCTAGCGTGATCCTCTGTGAGCTAGGATCTTGAAGCAGCTCTGACAGTAGGCTCCGTCTCCACATTGTGGGCATCTGCAGCCTCGAGGAGGGGAGAGAAACAGGCGCCCACTAGCGAGCTCACGAACGGCAGGAGACATGACGGCTGAGCAGCAGATAGAGGACCTCAGAAAAGCAGTGGCACAACTGAACGCCGAGGTTCTCGCATCCAGGAAGAGAGAGGACGAGGCAGCTGCCGCCTGCAGGGATCTCCAGGTCAGGTTAGACGTACTGGCAAAGCAAACACCCCGGCAGGAGGGAATTGGGTTGGCGAGACGGACAGGCGGACTGCTCTCTCACTTCGATGGGAACCTGCAACAGTATCCCAACTTTAGAGCCGACGTACTGTGCGCACTGCAACTGTTGCATAAAGACTTTAGAGATGAACAGGAGAGAGTGGGGTTCATCATGTCCCATCTGCATGGGGAGGCGAAAGCATGGTTGCGCAATTTATGGAGAGATAACGATCCGGCGCTCCAGAATGCGGATGCCTTTATTAAAGCGATGGATGGGTGTTTCTTATCAAGTATTGACATTGATCTTGCACGGAAGGAGGTGCATGGGCTGAGACAAGGGAGGGCCAGCGTCAGACAGTATCATGCCCGCTTTTTCGCCTTGGTCAGCGCCCTGGAATGGGACAGAGATTCGGCTCCTGTAAGAGACCTCTTTTGGGAGGGACTGCACAACTCGATTAAAGATGAGATAGCGAGGGGGGAGAGACCCCGAACCACCCAGGAGGTCGTTCAGAGGGCACTGGCTGTGGGGGTGAGGCTGGAAGGACGTCCGTGGAGCAAGGACGAAGGACGTGGAGGGCGCGAACCAGCCGGGGGCCCCTCCTTCTTTCCCAGAGAAGCAGCACGGGCGCAATCCACGCCTCCGCCAGGAGGAGGAGCCGAACCTATGGAGGTTGGAGGTGCAAGGGCTCAGTCAGCAACCAGAGCCCTAGCACCGGCAGCAGTGAAGGCGAAGCCTCCTAGAGGGACCAGGAAGTGTTACGTCTGTGAGCAGCCAGGGCATATGGCGAAAGAGTGTCCCCAGAGGCCCCACAAGCTTACTGCAGCCTCAGCAATGGTGACTGCAGCAACGCAGCAGGGAGGACCACAGCAGGGAAACGACGATGTCTGGCTGGAGGAAGAGGCACTGGGGCCCAGCCAGACGTGTTAGTGACGCAGTCCCCAGAGATTTTACAGCCAGTGAACCCCCTCCCGCCCAAACCAGTAGTGAGGCTCACAGCATCTCTCCAGCTGCCCACTGGAATCACCATGGACGTGCCAATCACCATCGACTCCGGCAGCAACGCGGACTTTATAGGGCAGGAATTTGTCGACAGGCACGCTGTGCAGTTGCTGCCGGCCACACTGCCCCTGCAGGTTGTCACTGTGGATGGCAGGGAGCTGCTAGGGGGGCAAGTGGTGAAGCAGACGCCACCAATGGTGATGCGACTTGGAAATCACAGGGAAGTCATCAGCTTCAACGTCACTCAACTGTCTGACACGCCCATTGTATTGGGCATGAGTTGGCTGGACAAGCACAGCCCAACGATGGCTTGGTTCCAGAGGCAGCTGGTTTTCGGCTCTTCCTTTTGTGCTGAACACTGCATCGTACCCAGGCAGGAAGGAGAGGAAGAGGAGTCACAGCTGCTGCTAGGCACGCTGCAAGCGATTCCCCACAAGTACGCAGAATTTCTGGAAGTTTTCTGCGAGAAGGAGGCGGACAGGCTACCCCCTCACAGACCATATGACTGCAAAATTGACCTGCTGCCGGGGGCTGCGCTGCCTAAAGGGAAGCTGTATTCCATGTCTGAGGACGAACTGCAGGAACTCAAAGACTTCATCGATCATAATTTGGAGCGCGGTTTCATCCGAGAGTCTAAGGCAGCGGGGGGCAGTCCTGTATTCTTTGTTAAGAAGCGAGACACGCCCCAAAAAAGACTCGTAGTGGATTACAGGATTTTGAACAGTGTGACCAAGCCGTCGGACTTCCCCATGCCCCGCATCGACGACCTCCTGGCGAAGGTACGGAAGGGAAAGGTGTTCACCAAGTTGGACCTGCGGGGGGCGTACAACCTCATTCGCATGCGGGAGGGTGATGAGTGGAAGACAGCCATGTTCACGCCACTGGGTACCTACGAATACAGAGTTATGCCTTTTGGACTGCAAAATGGCGCTCACGTTTTTCAAGCATTTATGCATCACGTGTTGGCGGGACTTCTCTACAAGACGTGCGTCTGTTTCTTGGATGACATCCTGATCTTTTCGGAGTCGCAGCAAGAACATGACAAGCACGTCAAGGAAGTGCTGGGCAGGCTAAAGCAACACAGGCTCTACGCCAAGCTGGAGAAGTGCCAATTTGACGTGCCGGAGGTGGATTTTCTGGGCTACAAGCTGTCTGACAAGGGGCTCGCCATGGACAGCGCCAAGGTTCGAGCAGTGTTGGATTGGAAGAGCCCACGCAACCGGAAGGAGGTCCAACGGTTTGTCGGCTTTGCGAACTTCTATCGCAAGTTTATCAAGGGCTTCGCGATGCAGACGGCGGCCATCACTGACACCCTTAGCTCCAAGAAGAAGAAGTTCATCTGGACAGAGCAGGCGGAGCAGTCCTTTCAGGCCCTCAAGCGTCTCTTCGCGTCGGAAAAGCAGCTGCTTCATGTCAACCCCAGCATGCCGATGAGGGTGGAGACAGACGCTTCGGACAGAGCAGTGGGGGCGGTCCTGCTGCAGAAGGACCAGCAGGGCGTGTGGCGGCCGGGAGCGTTTTACTCCAGGAAGCTCAGCAAGTCCGAGCAGAACTACACCATATGGGACAGGGAGTTGCTGGCCATTCATGCAGCGTTCAAGGCGTGGAGGCACTTTCTGATCGGCGCCAAGCACACGGTGCAGGTTTGCACGGACCACAAGAATCTGGAACACTGGCGCACGGCACAGTTCCTGAACCAGAGGCAGATACGTTGGGCTGAGTTCTTTGCGGACTTCGACTTCCGAATAGAGTATGTCCCGGGGGACACCAACATCATGGCAGACGCTCTCTCCCGCAAGCCACAGTATCTGGAGGACGCAACACCAGCGGCCGCCATGCACATCTTTGCACCGACAGTGTGGGCGTGCGCCGCGGCGACCGTGGACCTAGAGGCGGTGCGGCGAGCGTTGCAGGGGGACTCCTTCGCACAAACGAAGATGGCAGAGGTGCGAGGGGGCAAGGCAGCGGCCGACGGTTTCCAGCTACGAGATGGATTGCTCATCCGTAAAGGGGCCATCTACGTGCCGGGTGACGAACTTCGAGCCAAGGTGCTACAGCAGCTGCACGACGCACCCACGGCCGGGCACTTTGGCAAGGAGAAGACGGTGGAATTAGTAGCCAGGGATTTCTGGTGGCCTGGAATGAGAGGGGAGGTCGCAGACTACGTGGCGAGGTGTGACACTTGCCAGAGGGCAAAGACGGTGCACAAACCGCCGGCTGGACTGTTGGAGCCGCTGCAAACTCCGGTCGAACCTTGGGAAAGGGTGGCTCTGGACTTTGTCACGGATCTGCCCAGCTCAAGGGGCAAGACGGCAGTGTTGGTGGTGGTGGACCTGTTCTCCAAGATGGCGCATTTCATTCCGTGTGCTAAGGTGGCCACGGCAGAGCAAACCGCCAAACTGTTCATAGACCACGTGTTCAAGGTTCACGGTCTGCCACGGTCTATTCTGTCCGACCGCGGGCGGCAGTTCATCTCGAACTTCTGGCAGAAGCTGATGGGCTTCCTAAACGTCAAGATCAATCTGGCGTCGGCGAGACACCCGCAGACCAACGGGCAAGCGGAGCGAGCCAATGCCATCATGCAGCAGTACCTGAGATGTTATGCGAACCAACAGCCTGCGACGTGGGTGGATTACCTGCCGCTTGCAGAGTTTGCCTACAACAACACGAAGCACGTATCCACGGGCGTCACGCCGTTCTTCGCCAACAACGGGCGGCACCCTAGAACCTTCCCGGGACTGGAATGCAGGGGAGAAGGGGAGCCGCAGTCAGCAGATGCGTTCGCGTCGGAGCTGCAGGAAGTCCACGATCAGCTGCGGCGCCACCTGGAGCTGGCTAAACACGCATACAAGGTACAAGCGGACAAACACAGAAGGGTTGGCGAAGAGCTCCACGTGGGAGACTGGGTCTGGTTAGCAGCCCACGCAGTGCCGGCCAGGTCGTTGGCCAAGAAGAAACTAGGGCATAAACAACTGGGGCCCTACCAAGTCGAAGAGCAGGTCAACCCGGTGGCTTTCAGGCTGGCGCTTCCGGAGGGTTCCAGAATGCATCCGGTGTTCCACAGATCGGTGCTCACTCCCTACAAGGCACCGCACAGGTTCCAGGAACCCGGAACGGCGCCGAGTCCGCTCAGAGAAGGAACGGGGCACGCGGGAGTGGCACAGGAGGAGCGCATCAACGAAGTCACGGAGATTTTGGACTCCAGATGGGGGGAAGAGGGAGTAGAATACTTTCTCGCCAGGGAGGGCACCCCGGCCAGTGCTAACAGCTGGGTGCCGGGCTACGCTTTAGACGAACCTCTGCTCAAAGACGAGTTTCATGCCCTCTTCCCACATAGACCTATGCCAGCGGACTTTTTCGACGACTGGCTTTTCACGCCCACGCTTTCGGACAGCACGTTCAGAGGGTTCGACTCGGACGAGGAACCGACACGAGACGTCCGTTCCCCGGAGGGGTCACCCTCGGGATCTGTCTCAGAACCCTCGTATTGGTGGGACGATAGGCCGGAGGAGCAGTTCCGCAGGAAGTGGCTGGACTGTTCCGGCCGAGCAACGCCGCCTGGAGGAAGTGCGGGAGAGACGGACATGGACATTTTCGGGGACGACCCTGGTTTCGAGCACGGCGGCACAGAGATGGAAGAGGAGGTGACTGTCGTCAACGAGAGCAGGGAGGAAGACCCGGAAGAGTTCCGATGGAGGCCTGCCACGGGAAGCGACCGATATCCGACGTTCGTCCCTTTGCAACAGCAGCCCCCAGCTCCAGCACCGGAAGGAGGGGAGGGGGGACTGGGGGGCTTCGAGGGGGGGATGGATGTCAGGGGTTTAGGTGCAGAGGCACGGGCAAGGGAGGAAACAGAGAGCGAAGGGGAGGAGACAGAGGAAAGGATGAGTGATGACGACGACCCGAGATCTCCCAGTCTTTCCAGTGAATCAGAGGATTCACAGAAAGGAGCACCAGTGGCCAGGGCAAGGGGGGAATCTAGAGAGGCACCCCAGGAAGATAGAGCCAGAGGAGACTCAGGGGGGAGCAGCTGGAAATCGGGACCAGCGTCACCGCCAGGAAGCAGGGAAGAGGAAAGGAGCCAGGGGGGAAGCGCTGGCAGCTCACCACAGGAGGGAGGGCAGGAGTCAGGAGTGGCCACACCTCCATCGGGGAGCGAAGAAACGGTAAAGAGGAAAGTGGAAGGTTGGGCGCGCGCGCCAAGTTCAAATGCAGAGGAAGGCGGCGCAGTGAGCAGCCCCGAAAGGGAACCAGGTCCTAAAGCCCGGCGCAAGGAGGCAGAAGGGTCCGGGTCAGCGTCAGAAGAATCCCGGAAGGAAGAAGCCCCGGGGGGTAGAGGGACCCAGAGGAGGACAGTCAGGAGGAAAAGGTGGAGCAAGGCTAGGATATTAAGTTGGTGCGCACGGGGCGGAGACTCAGACGGAGCCTCGCCGATCTAGCTAGTAGACGTAGAGTTGCAGACAGCAGCGTGAGAATGGAAACTGTAATTCAATAAAGACTTTTACTTAATGACCGCTGGCTAGCGTGATCCTCTGTGAGCTAGGATCTTGAAGCAGCTCTGACAGCGTGCGAGAGGGTGATGAGTGGAAGACGGCCATGTTCACGCCGTTGGGCACCTACGAATACAGAGTTATGCCGTTTGGTCTCCAAAATGGCTCCCACTATTTCCAAGCTTTTATGCACCACGTGCTAGCGGGACTCCTCTACAAGAAGTGCGTATGTTTCCTCGACGACATTCTGATCTTCTCGGAATCACCGGAGGCTCACGAGAGCGACGTGAAGGAGGTCCTGCAGAGGCTACGGGAGCACAGGCTCTACGCCAAGCTGGAGAAGTGCCAATTCGACGTGACGGAGGTGGATTTTCTGGGCTATAGGCTGTCCGACAGGGGACTAGCCATGGACAGCGCCAAGGTCCGCACGGTGTTGGACTGGAAGAGCCCGCGAAATCGGAAAGAGGTCCAGAGGTTCGTCGGCTTCGCCAACTTTTACCGCAAGTTCATCAGGGGGTTCGCCAAGGAGACGGCAGCTATCACGGACACTCTCAGCTCCAAGAAGAAGAAGTTCACCTGGACGGACCAAGCAGATGCGCTCTCCAGGAAACCGCAGTATCTCGAGGCAGCGGCACCAGTGGCAGCCAAGCACATTTTTGCACCGCAGGCGTGGGCGTGCGCTTCAGCCGCCGTGGACCTGGAGGCGGTGCGTCGCGCGTTGCAGACGGATCCGTTCGCACAGTCCAAGATGGAAGAGGTGCGGAAAGGCACAGCGAAGGACGACGAGTTCCAGATACGCGACGGCCTGCTGACCCGTAAAGGTGCTCTCTACGTTCCGGGAGACGATCTCCGCGCAAAGGTTCTGCAGCAGTTGCACGAAGCACCCAGCGCTGGCCACTTCGGCAAGGAAAAGACGACGGAATTAGTGGCCAGAGACTTTTGGTGGCCCCAGATGCGAGGGGAGGTCGCGGATTACGTCGCCAGGTGTGACACTTGCCAAAGGTCCAAGCCAGTGCACCAGAAGCCAGCGGGACTGCTGGAGCCGTTGGAGACGCCACTGCAACCGTGGGAGAGGGTGGCGCTGGACTTTGTCACTGATCTGCCCAGTTCGCGGGGCAAGACGGCGGTGCTTGTGGTGGTGGACCTGTTCACCAAGATGGCGCATTTCATTCCTTGCGCGAAGGTGGCGACAGCGGAACAGACCGCCAAACTCTTCATCGACCACGTGTTCAAGGTGGATGGGTTGCCACGGTCCATTCTGTCCGACAGGGGGCGCCAGTTTGTTTCTAGTTTCTGGCAGAAGCTCCTAGGGATCCTGCACGTCAAACTCAACCTGTCGTCGGCGAGACATCCGCAGACCAACGGCCAGGCAGAGAGGGTCAACGCGATCATGCAGCAGTACCTGAGATGTTACGCCAATCAGCGACCTGCAGCTTGGGTGGATTACCTGCCGATGGCTGAGTTTGCCTACAACAACACGAAGCACGCGTCGACGGGGGTGACGCCGTTCTTCGCTAACAATGGACGGCATCCCAGAACCTTCCCGGGGCTCGTAACGACGGGGGAGGGGGTGCCGCACGGGGCCGACCATTTCGCAGCAGAATTGCAAGAGGTCCACGACGAGCTACGGAGACATTTGGAGCTCGCCAAACAGGCCTATAAGGTGCAGGCAGACAAACACAGGAGGGAGGGGGAAGACATCCAGGTGGGAGACTGGGTGTGGTTAGCGGCCCAAGCGGTGCCGGCCAAGTCGTTAGCTAAAAAGAAGCTAGGACACAGGCAACTAGGGCCGTACCAAGTTGAGGCCAGGATCAATCCCGTAGCGTTTCGACTCGTCCTCCCCGAGGGTTCCAGAATGCACCCGGTCTTTTTTTATATATATAAAATTTTTATTGATTTTACAGATTTTTTAAAGACAAACAAACACCTAAAATGACATACAAACACGTATAGTTTCTTAACATTTTTTCATAAACCTCTTTTCCGGGACTCCCCCATACCCCCCCTTTCTGCATCCCAATGTCCATAATTTTTTAGCAACTTCTAGATATTCCTTTCCAAGCTCTGTCATCTTAATCTTTTCTATAATCTGATCTTATATCACTGTATCCCTTTTTTTCCTGAAAACCTCGACATTCTAGCATTCATCAAGTTTATAGTAGTCCTTAAGATAGCTTTTAAATTTTCTCCATTCTTCTTCCGCTGTCTCTTTTCCCTGATCGCGGA
>NW_027670332.1:212500-217500 GCF_964188305.1 Podarcis bocagei
CGGGGACCAAAGCTGCTGGAGTAGCACTGGGCAGAAGAGGGGGCACCTTAGTAGCCCACTTCGATGGGAACCTGCAGCAATACCCCAGTTTTAAAGCAGACGTAGAATATGCGTTGCATTTGCTTCGCGACGACTTTAAAGATGAAGAGGAAAAAGTGGGTTTCATTGTGTCCCACTTGCATGGGGAAGCGAGGGCTTGGCTGCGCAATCTGTGGCGCGAGGATTGCCCTGCGCGAAGGGACTCCGATGAATTTATCAAATGCATGGACGCTTGCTTCCAGTCTAGTGTGGATGTGGATGTAGCACGCCAACAGCTGCATGGTTTAAGGCAAGGCAAGGCTTCCGTACGTCAGTACCATGCTCGCTTTTTCGCCTTGCTGAATGTGCTGCGATGGGAGAAAGATTCTCTGGCTGTCAGAGACTTATTTTGGGAGGGGCTCTCTGGCCCGGTGAAGGACGAATTGGCTAGGGGGGACAGACCTAAAACCCTGGCAGACGTGGTGCAGCGTGCGCTTGCCATTGGAGTGCGCCAGGAAGAACGCCCTTGGCGCAATGAGGGAGGTAGCCAGCTTCACGCACCGTCTAGAGTGCCTCCTTTGTTTCCCAGAGATCCAGGACGTCCGCGTCTCTCCCCTCAGCTGCAGCCAGGGGAGGAGCCTATGGAACTGGGGAGTGCAAAGGCTCAGTCAGTGGCCGGAGCCCCAGCGTCCGGAACAGTCAAGAAGAAGCCTCCTAGAGGGAACAGGAAGTGTTACCTCTGTGACAGTGCAACGCACATGGCGAAAGAGTGTCCCCAGAGGCTCCGGCAGCACACTGCAGCCTTGGCGACAGTAAATGCAGCAGCACAGCATGAAGGGCTGTGTCAGGGAAACGACAATGCCTGGCTGGAATCAGCAATGTTGGGGCACAGCCAGGCAAGTCAATAGAGCAGTCCCCAGCGCCTTTGCAGCCTACAGACCCCCTGCCACCCAAACCTGTAGTGCAGCTCACTGCAACCCTCCAGCTACCTAATGGACGCACCCTGGAGGTCCCCATCACAATTGACAGTGGGAGCAACGCAGACTTTGTGGGGGTGCAGTTCGTCAAGCAGCATCGCATAGAGCTTCTGCCAGCCACGCTGCCATTGAACGTCGTCACAGTGGATGGCAGGAAGCTGCTGGGGGGGCAAGTGGTACAGCAGACGCCGCCTATGGTGATGCAGATTGGCAATCACCGAGAAGTCATCAGTTTCAACGTCACCCGCCTGTCAGACACGCCTATAGTGTTGGGCATGAGTTGGCTGGATAGGCACAGCCCGACCATGGCGTGGTACCAGCGGCAGCTCACCTTCGGCTCGTCCTATTGCGCGCAGCATTGCATCCAGACCGGTCAGGAGGAGGAGGGCCAAGAGGAGGGGCAGCAGCTACGTCTCAGCATGGCGCAAGCAGTACCCCTCAAGTACAAGGGGTTTTTGGAGGTTTTCTGCGAGAAGGAGGCTGACCAGTTGCCACCTCACCGGCCCTACGATTGCGCTATTGACCTCTTGCCAGGGACAACGCTGCCGCCTGTGAAGCTGTATTCCATGTCCGAGGAGGAGCTGCAGGAGCTCCGGGAATTCATAGATCACAACCTGCAGCGGGGATTCATCCGAGAATCGAAGGCTGTAGGGGGCAGTCCTGTGTTTTTTGTGAAGAAGAAAGACACGCCCCAAAAGAGGCTGATCGTAGATGTCAGGGGTTCAGGAGCAGAGACGCAGAGAAGGGAGGAGACAGAGAGCGAGGGGGAGGAATACGAAGGAAAGATGAGTGGGGATGACGACCCGAGATCACCGAGCCTGTCCAGTGAGTCCGAGGATTCCCAGAAGGGAGCGCCAGCGGTCAGAGCAAGGGGGGAAAGCAGGGGGACACCCCAGGAAGAAGGGTCCAGAGAGGGATCAGAGAGCAACAGTTGGAGATCGGGACCCACGTGCCCAGCCGGGAGCAGCGGGGAGAAAGGGGACCAGATATCGGGTTCCGGAGGCTTTCAGAAGGAGGGAGGGCATGAGTCAGGAGTAGTCACGCCCACCTCGGGGAGCGACGAAACGATCAAGAGGAAGGTAGGGAGTTGCGCGCGCGCGCCAAGTTCAAATGTAGCGGAAGCTGGCGCAGTAAGCAGCCCAGAGAGTGAGCCAGGTCCCAAAGCCCGCCGCAAGGAGGCGGAAGGGTCAGGGGGGTCCGCGTCAGAAGAGAGTAGGAAAGAAGAGACCCCGGGGGGCAGAAGGACCCAGAGACGGAAGGAAAGGCGCAGGAGGTGGAGCAAGGCTAGGGTATTAAACTGGTGTGCTAGAGGCGGAGACTCAGACGGGTCTTCGCCGGTCTGACCTAGAAGAAGTAGGGCTGCAAATTGCAGTTTGGAAATGGAACCTGTAATCTAATAAAGACTCTTTTAACGTGAACGCTGGCTAACGTGGTCCTATGTGAGCTAGGACTGGGTGGCAGCCCTGACAGTATGTTTCCTCGACGACATTCTGATCTTCTCAGAATCGCCGGAGGCTCACGAGAGCGACGTGAAGGAGGTCCTGCAGAGGCTACGGGAGCACAGGCTCTACGCCAAGCTGGAGAAATGCCAATTCGACGTGACGGAGGTGGATTTTCTGGGCTATAGGCTGTCCGACAGAGGACTAGCCATGGACAGCGCCAAGGTCCGCGCGGTGTTGGACTGGAAGAGCCCGCGAAATCGGAAAGAGGTCCAGAGGTTCGTCGGCTTCGCCAACTTTTACCGCAAGTTCATCAGGGGTTTCGCCAAGGAGACGGCAGCTATCACGGACACTCTCAGCTCCAAGAAGAAGAAGTTCACCTGGACGGACCAAGCGGAGCAGTCCTTCAGGAGACTTAAGAGTCTCTTCGCGTCCGAAGAACAGCTGCTACACGTGAATCCTGGCAGGCCCATGAGGGTGGAGACTGACGCATCTGACAGAGCGGTGGGGGCCGTCCTCTTACAGGAAGACCCGCAGGGAAACTGGAGGCCCTGTGCTTTCTACGCCAGAAAGCTCAGCAAGTCGGAGCAGAACTACACCATTTGGGACAGGGAGTTGCTGGCCATCCACGCAGCTTTCAAGGCGTGGAGGCACTTTCTCATCGGAGCCAAGCACACCGTGCAGGTCCGCACGGACCACAAGAACCTAGAGTACTGGCGCACGGCGAAGCTACAGAGCCAGAGGCACATACGCTGGGCGGAGTTCTTTGCGGATTTCGATTTCAGGATAGAGTACATCCCAGGCGACAACAATGTCATAGCAGATGCGCTCTCCAGGAAACCGCAGTATCTCGAGGCAGCGGCACCAGTGGCAGCCAAGCACATTTTTGCACCGCAGGCGTGGGCGTGCGCTTCAGCCGCCGTGGACCTGGAGGCGGTGCGTCGCGCGTTGCAGGCGGATCCATTCGCACAGTCCAAGATGGAAGAGGTGCGGAGGGGCACAGCGAAGGACGACGAGTTCCAGATACGCGACGGCCTGCTGACCCGTAAAGGTGCTCTCTACGTTCCGGGAGACGATCTCCGCGCCAAGGTTCTGCAGCAGTTGCACGACGCACCCAGCGCTGGCCACTTCGGCAAGGAAAAGACGACGGAATTAGTGGCCAGAGACTTTTGGTGGCCCCAGATGCGAGGGGAGGTCGCGGAGTACGTCGCCAGGTGTGACACGTGCCAAAGGTCCAAGCCAGTGCACCAGAAGCCAGCGGGACTGCTGGAACCGCTGGAAACGCCACTGCAACCGTGGGAGAGGGTGGCGCTGGACTTTGTCACTGATCTGCCCAGTTCGCGAGGCAAGACGGCGGTGCTTGTGGTTGTAGACCTGTTCACCAAGATGGCGCATTTCATTCCTTGCGCGAAGGTGGCGACAGCGGAGCAGACAGCCAAACTGTTCATCGACCACGTGTTCAAGGTGCATGGGTTGCCACGGTCCATTCTGTCCGACAGGGGGCGCCAGTTTGTGTCCAGTTTCTGGCGGAAGCTCCTAGGGATCCTGCACGTCAAAATCAACCTGTCGTCGGCGAGACATCCGCAGACCAACGGCCAAGCAGAGAGGGTCAACGCGATCATGCAGCAGTACCTGAGATGTTACGCCAATCAGCGACCCGCGGCTTGGGTGGATTACCTGCCGATGGCTGAGTTTGCCTACAACAACACGAAGCACGCGTCTACGGGGGTGACGCCGTTCTTCGCTAACAATGGAAGGCATCCCAGAACCTTCCCGGGGCTCGTAACGACGGGGGAGGGGGAGCCACAGGAAGCCGACCATTTCGCAGCAGAATTGCAAGAGGTGCACGACGAGCTACGGAGACATTTAGAGCTAGCTAAACAAGCCTATAAGGTGCAGGCGGACAAACACAGGAGGGAGGGGGAAGACATCCAGGTGGGAGACTGGGTATGGTTAGCGGCCCAAGCGGTGCCGGCCAAGTCGTTAGCTAAAAAGAAGCTAGGACACAGGCAACTAGGGCCGTACCAAGTTGAGGCCAGGATCAATCCCGTAGCGTTTCGATTGGCCCTCCCCGAGGGTTCCAGAATGCACCCGGTCTTTCATAGGTCGATGCTCACCCCCTACAAGGCCCCACACAGATTTCAGGAGTCAGGGACGGCACCAGAACCAAGCAGGGAGTCGCCCAAGAGGGGGGGGGTCACCTAAGGACGAACGAGTCAACGAGGTCACAGAGATTCTGGACTCGAGATGGGGGGAAGAGGGAGTAGAATATTTTCTCGCCAGGGAGGGCGCCCCGGCCAGCACCAACAGTTGGGTGCCAGACTACGCTTTGGACGAACCCCTCCTCAAGGACGAGTTCCATGCCCTTTTCCCACACAGGCCCATGCCAGCACAGTTTTTCGACGATTGGCTTTTTACGCCCACACTTTCCGCCAGCACCTTCCGAGGGTTCTCCTCCGCAGAGGAGACGACGCCAGAGTCGAGCCCTCCAAGGGGATCGTGTTCGGGGGTGGACACCGACCCTTCTTACTGGTGGGACGACCAACCAGAAGAGGACTGGCGCATG
>NW_027670332.1:222500-225000 GCF_964188305.1 Podarcis bocagei
GTCTGCGACCTCCCCTCTCATTCCAGGCCACCAGAAATCCCTGGCTACTAATTCCACCGTCTTCTCCTTGCCAAAGTGCCCGGCCGTGGGCGCGTCGTGCAGCTGCTGCAGCACCTTGGCTCGAAGTTCGTCTCCCGGCACGTAGATGGCCCCTTTACGGATGAGCAATCCATCTCTTAGCTGGAAACCGTCGGCCGCTGCCTTGCCCCTTTGCACCTCTGCCATCTTAGCTCGTGCGAAGGAGTCCCCCTGCAACGCTCGTCGCACCGCCTCTAGGTCCACGGTCGCCGCGGCGCACGCCCACACTGTCGGTGCGAAGATGTGCATGGCGGCCGCTGGTGTTGCGTCCTCCAGATACTGTGGCTTACGGGAGAGAGCGTCTGCCATGATGTTGGTGTCCCCCGGGACATACTCTATTCGGAAGTCGAAGTTCGCAAAGAACTCAGCCCAACGTATCTGCCTCTGGTTCAGGAACTGTGCCGTGCGCCAGTGCTCTAGATTCTTGTGGTCCGTGCAAACCTGCACCGTGTGCTTGGCGCCGATCAGAAAGTGCCTCCACGCCTTGAACGCTGCGTGAATGGCCAGCAACTCCCTGTCCCATATGGTGTAGTTCTGCTCGGACTTGCTGAGCTTCCTGGAGTAAAACGCTCCCGGTCGCCACACCCCCTGCGGGTCTTTCTGCAGCAGGACCGCCCCCACGGCTCTGTCCGAAGCGTCTGTCTCCACCCTCATCGGCTTGCTGGGGTTGACATGAAGCAGCTGCTCTTCCGACGCGAAGAGACGCTTGAGTGCCTGAAAGGACTGCTCCGCCTGCTCTGTCCAAATGAACTTCTTTTTCTTGGAGCTAAGCGTGTCAGTGATGGCCGCCGTCTGCATCGCGAAGCCCTTGATAAACTTGCGATAGAAGTTCGCAAAGCCGACAAACCGTTGGACCTCCTTCCGGTTGCGCGGGCTCTTCCAATCCAACACCGCTCGCACCTTGGCGCTGTCCATGGCGAGCCCCTTGTCAGACAGCTTGTAGCCCAGAAAATCCACCTCCGTCACGTCAAATTGGCACTTCTCCAGCTTGGCGTAGAGCCTATGTTGCTTTAGCCTGCTCAGCACTTCCTTGACGTGTTTGTCATGCTCCTGCTGCGACTCCGAAAAGATCAGGATGTCATCTAAGAAACAGACGCACGTCTTGTAGAGAAGTCCCGCCAACACGTGATGCATAAATGCTTGAAAAACGTGGGAGCCATTTTGCAATCCAAAAGGCATAACTCTATATTCGTAGGTCCCCAGTGGCGTGAACATGGCTGTCTTCCACTCATCACCCTCCCGCATGCGAATGAGGTTGTACGCCCCCCGCAGGTCCAACTTGGTGAACACTCTGCCCTTCCGTACCTTTGCGAGGAGGTCGTCAATTCGGGGCATGGGGAAGTCCGATGGCCTAGTCACACTGTTCAAAATCCTGTAATCCACTACGAGTCTCTTTTGGGGCGTGTCCCGCTTCTTAACAAAGAATACGGGACTGCCCCCCACTGCCTTGGACTCCCGGATGAAGCCGCGCTGCAAATTATGATCAATGAACTCCTTGAGTTCTTGCAGTTCGTCCTCTGACATGGAATACAGTCTCCCTTTAGGCAGCGCCGCCCCCGGCAGCAGGTCAATTTTGCAGTCATATGGTCTGTGAGGGGGTAGCCTGTCTGCCTCCTTCTCGCAGAAAACTTCCAAAAATTCAGCGTACTTGTGGGGAATCGCTTGCAGCGTGCCTAGCAGCAGCTGTGACTCCTCTTCCTCTCCTTCCTGCCTGGGCACGATGCAGTGTTCAGCACAAAAGGAAGAGCCGAAGGTCAGCTGCCTCTGGTACCAAGCCATCGTTGGGCTGTGCTTGTCCAGCCAACTCATGCCCAATACAACGGGCGTGTCAGATAGTTGAGTGACGTTGAAGCTGATGATTTCTCTGTGATTCCCAAGTCGCATCACCATTGGTGGCGTCTGCTTCACCACTTGCCCCCCGAGCAGCTCCCTGCCATCCACCGTGACAACCTGCAGGGGCAGTGTGGCCGGCAGCAACTGCACAGCGTGCCTGTCGACAAAGTCCTGCCCTATAAAGTCCGCATTGCTGCCTGAGTCAATGGTGATTGGCACGTCTATGGTGATTCCATTGGGCAGCTGGAGAGATGCTGTGAGCCTCACTACTGGTTTGGGCGGGAGGGGGTTCACGGGCTGTAAAATCTCTGGGGACTGCGTCACTAACACGTCTGGCTGGGCCCCAGTGCCTCTTCCTCCAGCCAGACTGCGTCGTTTCCCTGCTGTGGTCCTCCTTGCTGCGTTGCTGCAGTCACCATTGCTGAGGCTGCAGTGAGCTTGTGGGACCTCTGGGGACACTCTTTTGCCATATGCCCTGGTTCCTCACAGACGTAACACTTCCTGTTCCCTCTAGGAGGCTTCGCTTTCACTGCTGCCGGTGCTAGGGCTCTGGTTGCTGACTGAGCCCTTGCACCTCCAACCTCCATAG